>NC_069505.1:505071518-505234018 GCF_027579735.1 Bombina bombina
AGGTATAGATTTGTTATAAAGCAAGTGTATTCTGAATGTGTTTTATAAATATTTTTAGCCTGATGAAACAGCTTGTTATAGCTGAGAAACGCGTCGCATTTTAAATAAAGATTTTTTAGACATGCACTTGCTTTTTTCAATGGAGTTTTTTTTCATCACTTGAATGCTGCTAACACATTTATTGGCACCTGAGAGTTATCCTGTTCTCACCTGGAGTTATCACTCTACTGGGCGACTGTTTGGTTCCAGTTTGCTGTTTATGCACCTGCAGGTGCTCTGAATCTTGTAAGTAAGATTGCTCAGTTCACCATTCACTTGTTTAAACGTTACTGGGCTATGGTATGCACATTTTGTGTCCACTTAGGAATCTGTTAACAACTATTACCAAGGACTACGATTGACTCCTGATGTGCACCAGTGAGCTGGACCACTGAGAGGCTCCAGTCTGCCCCAATAGCACCAATGGGTGCGTCTCCTTTGTGAGTATTCAATTTTACTTGTGTGGATTGCTTATTTTGGTTTCTGGCTGTACTAGGCCATGTTTGGCGCCTCTGTATTCTCTCTTTTTCCAGTTACCCATCTACTAGGAAGACCATCCTAAGACCGAGAGCTGCCTACTGTGTTTTGGACATACTACTGATTGGGACTATATTATCATCATTTATTGGACTGCTTTTTGGTACACTTATATATATTTCTTTTAGGCACCATTTTAGTTCTATATTTGTGTTGTATGATTATTTGATTTTTTGTTTTAGGCTATAGGAGGCGCCCCCTAAGGGTGTGAATACACACTGGTGTGTATTACACCCTCACTTTTTCTAACTACAATTATGCTTACCACAATCTTAAAGGGACAGTCTACACCAGAATTGTTGTTGTTTAAAAAGATAGATAATCTTTTTATTATTTATTCCCCAGTTTTGCATAACCAACACTGTTATATTAATATACTTTTTACCTCTGTGATTATCTTGTGTCTAAGCCTCTGCAGACTGCCTCTTATTTCAATTCTTTTGACAGACTTGCATTTTAGCCAATCAGGGCTGATTCTATCTATATGGCACACATGAACACCCTCTAGTGGTGAAAAACTGTCAAAATGCATTCAGATTAGAGGAGGCTTTGAAGGTCTTAGAAATTAATATATGAGCTTACCTAGGTTTAGCTTTCAACTAAGAATACCAAGAGAACAAAGCAAAATTGGTGATAAAAATAACTTGGAAAGTTTGAAATGACATGCCTTTTTTTGAATCATGAAGGTTTATTTTGGACTTGACTGTCCCTTTAAACTACAACTAAAGCTAGCAAAGCCCTTTGGGTTTTCAGTTTCCAAATAAGAAATCCAATGCATTTCTCTCTTTTTTTACTTTTTTAATATATTTCTCACTAGGGGGTATATATTATGAATAATATATTGAGAAATTAAATAGTACACTACACTACAATTGTTGTCCCCTAGATGGGGTTATTGCACTTAAGATGTTTTTGGTGCTTTGGAAAAATATTTAAAACACAATTGGGGTTAATATTGAATAAGCACGATTAAGGGCAGTTGTTAAAGGGACAGTCTACACCAGAATTTTTATTGTTTTAAAAGATAGATAATCCCTTTATTACCCATTCCCCAGTTTTGCATAACCAACACAGTTATAATAATATACTTTTAACCTCTGTGATTATCTTGTATCTAAGCCTCTGCAAACTGCCCCTTTATTTCAGTTTTTTGACAGACTTGCAGTCTAGCCAATCAGTGCCTGTTCCCAGATAACTTTATGTGCACGAGCACAGTGTTATCTATATAAAATATGTGAACTAACACCCTCTAGTGGTGAAAAACTGTTAAAATGCATTCTGAAAAGAGGTGGCCTTCAAGGTCTAAGAAATTAGCATATGAATCTCCTAGGTTAAGCTTTTAACTAAGAATACCAAGAGAACAAAGCAAAATTGGTGATTAAAGTAAATTGGAAAATTGTTTAAAATTACATGCTCTATCTGAATCATGAAAGTTTATTTTGGCCTAGACTGTCCCTTTAAGCTCTAAACATTACTGGTTTTCTTTGGACATAATGTTAAAATAAATTAATAAAGGTCTTTTAAAATTTGGCAGCTGGAGGACTGATATTATTTGGATTTGTGCATTTGGGCTTGATCACCCTCCTTCTAGTACTGAAATTCTACAGTACTGTTTCCAAATTGGCTGTTTTTGTATGGTGTAATTACTGGAGGACTGGCCCTGTAGCCATGGTTAAAAGATTTACCTGGAGTGAAAAAGGGACCTAACATGTTACGTTAACAGAGGAAGAAACACAAAAAAACAACTCATCTGTTTCAGATGCCAGAGATAAAGAAACTTTAAGGAATTGCCAAGTAAGTGGTTTTAGGAAGATAGTATGAAACATAATCCTAGAATTGCATGCTGTCACATTGTCAAAATATTAAAGTACAACGTAGTCCACGTGGGCTCAGAGTTTTCATACGTCCAACTGTATTTGTTGACATAGAAGATTATTTTGAGAAATTTGAAAGTATATTGAACAAATGTTCATTTGATATAGTCACATGGACTGTAGAATACTTGAAATGTATCAAACAATAATTAGCACGTAGCGATAAGAATTACAGAAAAACATGCCTCTGGGAAAATACAATTCCTTGATAGAGCAAGTGAAAAAATCTGTGGCTGATCACAGAAAGGAACATGAACAAAGGAAACGTTCTAAGTGCTATCATGAAGAACTATATTACTCAAATGTCAATGTGCATCGTTGGATACAGAAATCCAAAGAGGGCGGGGCTCCACAAGTAGCGACAACAATGGCGTGGTAAACGCTAAATTCCGCATAAGATACAGAACTCTCTGCCTGTTTTTTGACAGAAGATACAGATATAGGGCTCCATTTATTAAGCAGCAGATGCCTGAAACGGAAGTTAAAGGGACAGTCTACACCAACATTTTTCTTATTTAAAAAGATAGATAATCCCTTTATTACCCATTCCCCAGTTTTGCATAACCAACACAGTTATATTAATATACTTTTTACCTCTGTGATTACCTTGTATCTAAGCCTTTGCAGACAGCCTCCTTATCTAAGTGACTGACAGACATGCAGTGTAGTCAATCAGTGAAGACTTCTAAATAACTTCACGGGAGTGAGCACAATGTTATATATATGACACATGTGAACTAGCACAGTCTAACTGTGAATCATGAAAGTTTAGTTTTGACTTTACTGTCCCTTTAAGAAACAGCAGTCATAAGACCGCTGCTTCTTAACCTGTCCACCACCTTTTAGGTGGCGGATTGAAATCATCCCAATCCGATCGGGATGATTGACAGCCCCTGCTAGCGGCTGATATGTACCCCATAGACAGCACAGGGGCAGTAGGAAACACAGATGGAAGTCCACCAGTAACTGGGAACAAGAAGTCACGACACATAATGAAATACAACAAATACAGAGTGACTACTATAGAAGGACAAGTGTCTATTAGTGATTTTCCCAACCCTCCCACCGAGACTGACTTATATATCAGGCAACACATAAGGTCCATCAACCTGTTTTGAACAAACGATACACTTGCTATTTTGATTGTGGTATTAGCGTTTCAAGGCATATTATATATTATATAATAGTATAATATAATACGAGAAGTTAAAGGGACATTAAACACATCAAGATATCAATATAAACTGTTTAATTACATGTGGTAAAACAACTTTGCAATATACTTCAATTATTTATTTTGTTCTCCTTTCCTGTAATTTAATTCGGAATATTGTGGGCTTTCCAATTCATGTTAAACAAGGAAGTGCAGACACAGCTGTATTCTACTCAGTCATTGGTTGCACACTCTAGTAAGCTATTTATAACTATTCCTAAATGGCCTCAGCAGAAAAGGTAACCTAAAGTACAAAAATGACGGCCCCCACTGCTTTAAGAACATTTACCCTTATTTTTTTAATATTTAAACAACTTATTTATTTATTTATTTTTATTATTTTTTTTAAAGTATTTTTTTTATTGAGGTAGATCTTGAATTACAATAGGCAAGTTACAGCACAAAAATCATTGACAAAATGGAATAAAGAAAAAAATGTCAGTCATAGTGCCATTGTACATAACCATAACCATTTCTACTCGATTATGGGTTACCTTACCATTAGACCTCAACCTTTCAATAATTTCTTTAAAGCTAAACAGTAGCAAAAAAGGTGTAAACAGGAAGTAATGCACATCAAGGAAATATTCACATAGGTCAATATTGAACTGCAGATTAAGGGCCATAGTTATCAAGGTCTGGCAGACCTGATCCGACACTGCAGATCAGGTCTGCCAGACCTCGCTGAAAACGGCGAGCAATACGCTCACCATATTCAGCATTGCACCAGCAGCTCACAAGAGCTGCTGGTGCAACGCCGCCCCCTGCAGACTCACGGCCAATCGGCCGCCAGCAGGGGGGTTTCAATCAACCCGATCGTACTCGATCGTGTTGATTTCCGGTGATGTCTGTACGCCTGCTCAGAGCAGGCGGACAGGTTATGGAGCAGCGGTCTTTGTGACCGCTGCTTCATAACTGCTGTTTCTGGCGAGTCATCAGACTCGCCAGAAACACAGGGCATCAAGCTCCATTCGGAGCTTGATACATATGCCCCTAAGGCTTGTGTCAGAGTAGGCAATATATATGTCAAATGGAACAACAAAATCAGCAAATCATATGAAAGCCTTATTGTGATTCATGGGATAATGATGGATGTAATGTGTGAAACATATTGGGGTATGACTGCACTAAGCGTGCATACAGGAATTAGGTTGCTGAATTGAAAAACTTGTGGCTATGCGAGATATGATAGTTATAGGAGGCACACCGAGAAAGAGAGAAAGAAAGAAAAAAAGGGGGGGTGGTAAAAGGGAGGAGACCAGGATAGTGGGTTACGTGAAATATTGGAGGTCTAGGGGTTACCAGTCTTTTCAGGAATTTATAGACTTTAAATGTTGAGGAGCTGAATTTTCCTCCATATTTCCCAGGTCTGATAGTGGAGGGTGACCCTGTTATTTGCAGTAAAGATGGGGCTTTCCATTACTTCTAGATAATCCATGGTTTTTGTCAAATCATGCCATTTGGGAATGTTAGTTTGTTTCCACAATCGAGCGATAGTGAGCTTGACAGCCATCAGTAAATAGATGCTGAGGAGACCCACAGGGGAGAGAGGGAGCCCCACTCCCAGATGAAATAACACTTTTTGTGGATCCAACCACAGGGTCGGATCTATCTCAGAGCATCTCTGAGAAAGCATAACCCACAGGGGTTTCAGGGCAGGACATTCCCACTATATGTGCGTCGAGTAACCTATTTGGTTGCAGCCTCTCCAACAAAGCGGGGAGTTAATGGGGGAGATTTTAAAGAGTCTTAGTGGTGTCATACGCCATTGCAAGCATATCTTAAGATACAATTCTAGCAGTGGAGGGTGTTTTTAGTCACTGTCATAGCTTTAGACCAATCTTCTGAGGTAGCTTGAAACCGCAGATCTCTTTCCCACGCAATAATATGGGCCGATTTAAGGTAAGTGGGTGGATTCAAAATATCTTGGTAAGATATTGACAGGGCTTTAGGGTTCTTTTTGGCAGTACACCATCTCTGTTCCCAGCTAGTTGGTGGGCGTAGGGGTAAAGCCGTGAATGCCCATGAATGCAAAAGACTCTTCAATCTCCAAAACTCAAATTGTAGTAGCTGAGAGGGCTGAAATGTGGAGCGGAAGGTCACAAAATTCATTAGTTGCCCATTAGGAAATAGATCTTGTATGTTAATAATTCCATGGGAATGCCATAGTGGGGGTTGTGAGTCCTGAAGGGCACATAGCAGGCCTGAGAGTGTGTGGATCGGAGAAGGGTGCAGAGCTATTTGGGGGAGTGAGTGGACTTTATCCCAGAACTTCAAGGCCGAAAGAACAATGAAGTTCTGAATATTAAGAGAGGCTCTGATATGCTTAGGAATCCATAAGAAGTCTAGCAAAGTAAGTGGGTGAGGTAAGGTAGCTTGCTCTAGGATCCACCATTTACAATCAGAGGTCTCAGAATTCCATGGAAGGATATGGGCCAATCTAGCGGCTTCATGGTAATACGCCAAGTTAGGGGTGCCAGCACCCCCACTCAGTGGTGGTTGTTGTAAAATCCTAATAGCCACTCTTGGGTGTTTGTTTTTCCAAATAAATTTGTTACAGAGGAGTTGGAATTTCCCAATTAGGGACTTAGGAAAAGGAATCGGCAGTGTCCGGAACAGGTAAGTGAGTTTGGGAAGAAGGGTCATCTTGAAAGCTGCTACTCTGCCCAGCTATGAGATACTAGGAACATTCCATCGATCTACGGATTTTTGGAAGGAATGAAGGAGGGGATAGAAGTTAGATTCGACAATAGTCAAGATGTTACAGGAGAGGAAGACCCCCAAATGTTTGAGGCGTTGTCTTGACCAATTGAAAGTGTGTTTCTTTTTGAGGGTGGAAAATTCTAGGTCAGACATGTTGATAGCATAAGCATCAGTTTTATTCATATTAAGTTTATAGTAGCTAACTATGCCAAAGGTTTGCAAAAGGTCAAATAGGATGGGTAAAGAGTGGGCCGGGTCACTTAGGAGTACCGTAAGGTCATTGGCAAATAAAGCGAATTTATGAGTATATCCGTCCAAGTTTATACCTTTGATGTCATCATGCGAGCGGAGGGCCTCGGCTAGCAGTTCCATTGCCAACGCAAAAATCAATGGGGATAAGGGGCAGCCTTGCCTCGTGCCATTGGAGATTGGAAAGGAGGGAGATAGAAACCCGAAACCTCTGACTGACACTGAGGGACACGTGTAAAGAGCTTTTATCTGAGTGAGAAAGTGGGATGGGAAGCAGAATTTGCTAAGGACCTCAAAAAGGTATGACCAATTTACGCGGTCAAAGGCCTTTTCCGCGTCAAGGGCCAAGGTGATGCACGGTATCCTCCGTCGCTTGGCCTCAAAAAATATATTTAGAAGGCGTCTAGTGTTGTCGGGCCCTTCTCTACCAGGTGTAAATCCAACCTGGTCCCAGCCTAATAAGGAGGGGAGAATACAGTTAAGCCGATTGGCCAATACCTTAGCGTAGAGTTTTGTGTCTAGATTTAAAAGAGATATGGGGCAGAAGTTTTCACAAACGTTGCGATCTTTACCAGGTTTCAGGATATTGTGGCGGTCAAAAATTCATGGGGGAAAGAACCTTTTTCACCTGCCAAAGAGAAGACTCTGGTGAGTAGAGGGACTATGAGTGGACTAAATTGTTTGTAGAAGATAGCAGTGAAGCCATCTGGGCCTGGAATTTTATGCTGTTTTAATGATTTGATGGCAAATTTTATTTCTTGTGGGGTGAGAGCAGCATCCATATACGCTTTCTGATCATCAGTGAGTGTTGGGAGAGAAAGTGGGTCAAGAAAAGCCTTAATACTAGTAGACGTGGGTATATGGCAATCTGGGGAATCTTTTAAGTTATAAAGGTCTTGGTAGTATTTAGCAAACGCCTTCCCAATTTCCGCAGGTAGTCGGACTGGGCCATTTTGTGTTTTAAGGTACGGAATTCGGGCATCAGCCGTTTCAATTTGTTGGCCAGGAGGCGGTCAGCTTTATTACCTTTTGCGTAGTATAATTGTTTGACTTTTTGTATTTTCCATTGTAACCTGGCATTTTCTATATTGGTAATTTTGGCTTTCACTTCTTCTAATTGCACTAGGGAGTATGGGTCAAGTGTGTTTTTATTTTGAAGAACTAAAGAGCGGGGTTTTGTATGGAGTTGTGAAAGCGTCTCACCTTGTTTCCGATTATGTTTGGACGCGAGCATAAGAAAAATGCCTCTGATATAGGCCTTGAGTGAGCCCCATAAGCAATGGTCATTAACTTTGGTGGATACGGGAGCGGGCAGCGCCTAGACCTATACCTGCTGCACTATAAGGAAGACCCCCTATTGGGTCTGAGAAGAAATACAATTGTGGATATATAGGAGCGCCAAAAGGCTAAGGTATCTATCAGGAACCAGTACTTGTAACAATTAACAAGAGTACTACTCACAGTAAAATTGATATACAGTTTTATTACATAGTCATAAAACCAAAGCTAAAAGTGTTCCAAATAAATTAGGAACCACACAAGTCACAATCGCAAATGGGTATAAGACCAGAGGGTATATAAAAAACAATGGGGATATTTAATCACAATAAAAATGTTATAACATCATGAGACAATTGTTAAAATATCACGAAATATGCTTAGAATTAATACACATAAAATGGGGGGGGGAGAGGGGGGGATGACTCCACTATCCAACTTAATAAAATCAATAAATAACTATAATATGTCAAATCGATAAAAAACTCCAAAGAGGTGATGGTGAAATGTTTCACCATATACAATAATGATGATCAAGAAGTGCTTATAGTATGGTGCACAACAAATCCATATCAAAACAAATAAACAAATTTGGTGTAGGATCACAATGAATAGAGGGGTGTGGGGCAAGTGAAATAAATCAACATGTGGAAAAATGAAACAATATCAAGCATACATGTGTAACAAATGTGTATCAATTGTGTATGGGTGCTCCAAAAAAAGAAAAAATGAAACGTTTCCAAAATCTAAAAGTGGCAATAGAAAAAATATAAAGAATGAAAAAATTGAAAAATATAAAAATATGTAAAAATGGAGTGGTCCAAGTTAAAACTAACTGTGTATACTTTAGTGTATCAGATGGAGTGATCGAATGGGGTATACAAACAACTCATAAAAAATGACTTATAAAAAATTACAACAAATATGGCAAATATCGAATCACAAATGGAAAACAAAACAATTCCTAATATATGAAATAACTCCTAATATATGAGATAACAAACGACAACAAAAATAGTGGATCAAATGATATAACCAGAAATGTCCTATAAAAAGTCCATAATAAAATCCAACTGGTGGGAAAACGATTCTAAGGGCTTGGTCATTAACTTACCAGATTTATGAGAGTCCAAAAGGCGTAAAAACTTTTTGAGGGAATTATTTTGCCCAGAGTTGGGTCCATAATACGATGCTAAAGTATATAGAGTACCTTCGAGCTTACAGTTTAGAATCAAAAATCTTCCCTGGGGGTCTGTGTGTACATTCAGTTTTTCAAAAAGAACACTCTTATGTATAAGAATCGCTACCCCTCTGGATTTGCTCGTGAAAGATGCAGTTTCAATCACTGGGTACTGCTGGGATTTAAGGGGAACCGGGGTGCCCTCCACCCAATGGTTCTCCTGCAAAATCCAACCTTAGATTTTACATGATTGAGGAAGCGTAGAAGTCTGCTTCGTTTATTGGGGGTATTGAGGCCCCTAACATTATGAGAGGTGAATGATAGAGCCATGTTTTATAAGAAAGTATTATAAGAAAAATATAGAATAAGGAGTGATGGTGAAGGAGCGAGGAGGGGAAGGGAAAGGGGGAAGGAAGAGAGAAAGAAAGAAAAAAAAAAAAAGGAGGAGGAAATAGAGGGGGGGAATAAGATAGTCGGTGCTTCTCCTAGGAAGAAAAAGGGGATAGTTCTTGTATTAAACTAATAGGGTTGCGGTATAGACGAGAAAAAACGCTTGGGTAGTCTCCCCTAAAAGAGGAGCACGTTATGAGTGGGGGGATGTATATGAGCTAAGGAAAGGCACTACGTGCCTAATATGCATATTTTCCTGGGGAAGTGGTCGCGAGAGAAAAGAGTTAAAACTATAAGAGCAAGTTTGAGTATTAGGATAATGAAGTGAATAGACGGCCGTAGGAGTTCGCCCACCTATGGTCAGTATAGAGTGTGGTCATAAACCACAGTGGTAACATTATGCAGTGTTTTTGGCGAGAGGAACCGGGGTGCCCTCCACCCAATGGTTCTCCTGCAAAATCCAACCTTAGATTTGACATGATTGAGGAAGCATAGAAGTCTGCTTCGTTTATTGGGGGTATTGAGACCCCTAACATTATGAGAGGTGAATGATAGAGCCATGTTTTATAAGAAAGTATTATAAGAAAAATATAGAATAAGGAGTGATGGTGAAGGAGCGAGGAGGGGAAGGGAAAGGAAGAGAGAAAGAAAGAAAAAAAAAAAGGAGGAGGAAAGAGAGGGGGGGAATAAGATAGTCGGTGCTTCTCCTAGGAAGAAAAATGGGATAGTTCTTGTATTAAACTAATAGGGTTGCGGTATAGATGAGAAAAAACGCTTGGGTGGTTTCCCCTAAAAGAGGAGCACGTTATGAGTGGGAGGGATGTATATGAGCTAAGGAAAGGCACTACGTGCCTAATATGCGTATTTTCCTGGGGAAGTGGTCGCGAGAGAAAAGAGTTAAAACTATAAGAGCAAGTTTGAGTATTAGGATAATGAAGTGAATAGACGCCATAGGAGTTCGCCCACCTATGGTCAGTATAGAGTGTGGTCACAAACCACAGTGGTAACATTGTGCAGTGTTTTTGGCGAGAGGTGGAGAAGGATGGTCTCGGCTGTAGACTGCGAGTATGTGATTGTTTGAGGTGTAGGAAATTAGTATCTGTGTATGCGAGAGAAGGACTATATGTTGAGGTTATTAATGTTGATACCATAGGTTGGGGGTTGGATATAGGGATGTGTTAAGACAAGGTGACCTTATTTGTAAATTGAGAGTGAACTTGGGTGTATAGTTAGTTGAGTATTGTATATGGTGGAGTTAATAGGGTTCAGGGGACCAAGGTGAATTGTTGTATTTGCATACATACCTATGTATTTGAAACATTTCAATCCAACATAACAGTCAAGAAAGGTTTTCAAGAGTCATACAATAACAAAGCGAAAGCGAACCCACCTCTGACATTGCTGTAAGGCATGGTGTGGTAGTGATTATAAAGGCTTCTGAATGTGGTGTCAAGTGAGACTATAGAATTACCGAGGGCATGTGTAGCCTAGTGTGTAAGGGAAGGTCAGGCCCACTCGTTATTTACAAAAAGTTTGATTAAAGCTTAAGTTTAGGATGTGTGTTTAGGGGAATGATAGAAGCAAAAGATCCAAGGTGGGCTCACATACATTAAGACAGATTAGACCATGTAAAATAGCGTTGTATTATAATTTGAAACATTTCAAACTAACATAACATTCAAGAAGAGCTTTCAAAAGTCATATTATAACTAAGTCAACCCGCCTCTGATATCGTTGTAAGTAATGATGTGTTAGTGGTTGTAGAGGCTTCTGGTTGTAGTGTCAAGTGAGACTATAGATTGACTATGTGCATATGCGGTCTGGTGTAGGAGGGAAGGTCGGGCATACTTGTCATTAACGCAAAGTGTAGTTAAAACTTGGGTATAGGTTGTGTGTGTGGGAGAATGGTAGAAGCAAAAGGTCCGAGGTGGGTCACAAACAATAAACCAAAACAGTTTTGAACATGCAGAATAGCATTATATTACAAGTAGGAGAATTGTATAGTTCAACAGATACTTATCAGTTGTTTCAGCGGGGTCCCGCCTCCAATGGTATAGATGAACCCAGAAGGGAGAGACATCTAGAAAGAAAAAACATCACTACCCTGAGCAAAGTCCATCAAGGGTTGAGAAGTTTAGGAAGATGCCATGGAAAAGTCTATCCATATATGGGTCAAGAGTTGGTAGTAGTGGGTGCCTTGGCATTCAATTGTAAAGACTGGTGAGGTGTATTGCTGGTATCATCAACAGAGCTGGTGGTCAAGTTCCAAGATTTAAGTAGGGCTAAGCCCTGGGTAACGCTGTGGACGTTAAATGCTTGATTGTCCTTAAATATTAGCAGTTTGATCGGGTAGCCCCAGCGATAACTCATATTCTTCTTTCTTAGCATGGTGGTGACGTCTGCATAAGTCCTTCTTTGTTGGAGGGTTCTTGCAGATAGGTCTGGGAATATTTGCAGGTTCTGAAACCTTTCTGTTAGTGTGGGCTTCTGAAAGTGGGCCCTATGAACCCTTTCTTTGTAGGTAAAATAGTGTAGGCGCACTATTACATCTCGTGGTTGCTCTTCAGATAAGCCTTTAGGTCTTAGGGAACGGTGAGCTCTGTCTATTAAATTCTCTGAGTCAGAGGAAACTGGGGCCAACTGTTGGAAAAGATCTTTTAGGAAACTCTGGAGTTCAGTAGAAGAAACAGACTCCGACACCCCCCGGATCCTTAGGTTGTTGCGCCGGGATCAGTCTTCAAGGTCTGCAATTTTATCTTCAACAGAGTCCATATATTCCGAGAGATGTTGAGTGTACGTTAGACAGTTGGATTGTTCTGTAGCTAGATCATCACAGCGCCTTTCAAGTGTATCAATGCGTTCATTGGTGGAGGAAATTTCCCTCTTGAGTTCTGCAGTAGAGGCAGATAACTTGGCCTCAAACGAAGAGTGATGATCATCCAGCATGCTTTTCAGGGAGTCTAGTATGAAAGTGGGTGTCACAGGTTCCCCTTGGCTTTGTTGTATGTTTTTCAATGCTGCAAGAGAGAATTTGGCTGAACCAGAGCCAGGGGAATCAAGGGGTTCAGACAGAGAATGAGGATCTGGTGGAGGGGGGCTAAAGTGGTCCATCACTGTTTTCTTGGGGGGATACTGTGGTTTATTCTTCTTTCTCTGTGATTGCGACATAGTTATGCCAATATGATTTAGATAAGTTACAGCTCACAGCGTCTACTCCAAGTTTGATTCGTGATATAAGGATTCTTCCCTGAAAGATCACTCACACAGACGCAAAGAAGAAGTATGTTATGAGATGTTCAAAACACCAGCTGTAATTCTTCCCTGAAAGATCACTCACACAGATGCAAAGAAGCAGTATGTTATGAGATGTTCAAAACACCAGCTGTAATGTGACTTTAATCTGAGTCCATACTGGGGGAGTTTAGACTAATATTGAAACATAAAGCCAGATGTGGGTAGTATACTGTTTAGAAGCTGAGACCATATATGTATACTGGATGACTCATTAGATGGAATTAACCCCCATGGAGAGATGTTATATTAAGAGTGTAGGTAGAACGGTAGGCACCACATGCAGTGATAGTATGCAAACAAAAGTCCACAATTTATTCAAAGAGAATACGGTAAATACCAATAAAAAAAAAAATTCAAGAGCAAAGTGGAACAGTTTATCAGAGGAGCTTGCAGATATAGATAGTATGGGTAGTGATGGGAGTTATGTTCCTTGAAACCACGGTGTCTAGCCGTTTATAGCTATGGATTGCTATTAGCCTCCCTTTTTTTTTTCTCCTTTCTCCTCTTTCTTTATTTTTTCCCCTTCTTTTGTTCTGTTTCAGTAAACAGTTCTGTTAAGGTTGTGGTAGAGGATGTAATATGTTCAAGTTAGAGTGGCATTCCTGTTTAGGATAACTATATAAGACAGTCTATGGATACTAGGTGAGAGGTATAGGAGGCCCACAATAAGTTATTCCCACAGATTGTTAAAGTAGTGTGCAGGGTTGAAATGAGGCCCTACAAGTAGAGACTGCAGATCTAAATGTGTTGTTGTATCCAAAAGGAGTACTGTAGACCCACACTACCAAGCGTGTTCATGTACTTGAGAATAGTTGTGGTGCGCAAGTGTATTCCAAGGCCCTGGTGATATGGGCTACAAGGTATGTAAAAACCTGCGGCGTCTGTAATTATGGGCAATGTCTCACCTCTACACCTTTCCGGTCTATTAGGAAGATCTCCCTGCTGAGAGTAGATGAGTCGTCAACTTCAGGTCGGAGGAGAGTTAGTATCCGCTGCTCCCTGATCGCCTTTCAGCAAGCACCACGTGGGTGACGGTGAGGAACCAAGATGGCAACGCCTAAAAGCAGCTTGTAGTGCCGGAGCAAAAGTAAGTTCACTTGCGGTTAAGCTGGGCAGCCAGCCCAGAGGTGTGCACTGAGTCGCAATGCGTTAGTGTAGACTGGGTCCGGTATCCTCAGGAGACTCCAAGATGTGAAGATCTCCTTATACTTCCAATGTAGGGGTTTCTGGACTCTGGGTCTTACCACATCTGTTCCGTGTTCTAATACAGCTATCTGCGGTTTCTTGGTGTGTTAGGAGGGATGGCCAAATGAGCAGGGTTGAATATAGGGGTAGTAATGAAATAAAAGGGGGAAACTATAGGAAAACAGAGGGAATTAGAGAACTCAGAGCGGGAGCTCGCTAAAAATGCGAACAGCTTCTCCCGGTGTTAGCTCCGCCCCCCCCCTTTTTTTTTTTAAATCAAGGTTTTTTTATTGAGGTATTGTGTGGTACAGCATTTGTATCATTCCAGCATGTACATGAATTGTCTTATATGAATACATGTTTTATAGAAAAAAAGACAAACGGAAAAATAACAAATGCATATAAAAGGCTATGATAAACAAATATTAAAATATGATAAACCAAATTATTCACAGATACTTTCCTGTTCAATAACTCTGAAACCACAGTAAATAAGGATACTCAATTAATGTTATGAATTGTGTTATCTCTATTATTTAAGCTTAATCTAACATGCATACTATAATATGATACCTAATTTTTTTAGAATCGTTAGAATAACCTTTACTATGAAGACGGTCACCTTATATAATGATACCTTACTAAGATTTTTGAAAATTGAGGAGTGGGGAAAGTGTGTAATAGAAGGGAATTATACCAAGTTGTGTCTATGAAGACATAATGACAATGCAGCGGGTGAATATCGCTAGAAAATTCACCGGATTGGGTGAATGTAAGGTTGGATACTGCCTGATTATATTAAATGTTAACGAGGGAGTTTAAGTAAATAAGACTAGCTAATGAGTTTGCATCGACCTTCATCTATGAATTAACCGTGGGTCTAAAGAACCCTATAGGTCCAAGCTAGGATACACATGAATCCATGTAGAGGGGTCGCAATAGATCTACCAACATTGATAGAGATGGGAACTTAAATAAGGTAAGTTTTAGACCTTAGTGTATATGGGTAGTATGAATATGAATTTTATTTGATAGGAGGAGACATGTAAAATTTACCAGAAGGCCACCAGAAACCTTTATGTGATTGTGAAATTAAGTCTGAGGGAGGAAAAACCCTCCTAAGTATGGCTTGTATCTTAATATATTGGAGAGCAGAGAGATACATTGCCGAATGAGGTTCTAATTTAATATATAGTGGGAAATGATGCATAGAGCAATCATATGTTTTGCCAACTTAGAATTTATGTGGATAGTTCTAAACTGGATATAAGTTGGCCAAGCTTACCCGAGCTCTCGTTAGTGGATGTAAGTAATGAACCTATAGGATCTGGGAATAGATTCCATAATGCAAGCAATTCAAATGCGACCATCGCACCAGCTCAAATGTGGAGGCATAGCCAGTGTTACTAAAATTAATAGATATGTAAATATTTGCCTGTACAGTGTTCTAGGTCTCACAATCGAGAGATCCAATATCAGATAAAGAAAGGTTAAGTACTCACACACAGCAACCACATATAGGATTGTATATGGCTACTGCTGCTAAAATAGTATGTAAGCTTTACTTTCAGGTTGGTTCAAAGAGGTTGTATATAAAACTATGAAAACTGGAAAACAGGCCCAACTATCATTAAACCATCATTAATAACGTGAACAGTAAATTAGGTACTACCATCCTGTAACAAGATAATATCAATATAAATATTCAACTAATTACTAAACAAGCTGATGCATATATATTTGCACTTATGTAACATATGAACTAATCAGAACTTAGGGTTAAAATTCATCAACATGCGTTATATCAAGTCCGGAGGTATCTAGAGAAAGATCTCTCTTGTTTATGATAGTGTTTTTTTAGTTCAACCCACTCCAGATCAATATCTATATAGCAAGTCATGATATTTGATCGGTTGTTTGTAGGGGGCAGAGTAGATCTCCCAGGCTAGTGGAGTAATTGAGCGTCTCAATTTACAGCATAGTGAAAGCCTCCCTGTCCAGCGGGTCCCCTCACAAGTAATATGTCCCTGATGAAGGCGAGTTAGCTCCGGATCTCATCTAAGGAAGCCGGCCAGATCTCCCCAGTCAGAGAACAGAGGTAAGTAGTCAAACTTTGATTCTTCATCAGAACTTAGGGTGTATAGAGCTAAAGATTGGGTACTTCGCCAGCGTGCGTTCAGCAGGGACTTCTTATTACTTTTTGGAGCATTGATCGTCCGTGCATGCTGCCGTGGAACTTCAATAGAGGGGGAGATGTCTGTAGTAAAATGAATAGGTCCACCTGCATCACTATATCTAATGGCATTGCCTAGGCCCAAGCTAGACCTCACCTTCCGGAATGATAAGTCCTGCTGAGCGGTGGATATTTCCTCTGTCAACTCAGTGATTTCTAGGCCGTTACTTGTTAGTTGTCTGGCGCCATCTTGCAAATGCGTGTCTCTAGCAGCTGCGATTAGGTCGTTAAACCTCCCATCTACCTTGTTTTCAAGATCCTTTAGGAAGGCAAAGATGTCTGTGCTGGATAACTCCATCTTAGGTTGGCAGTGAGGTGGTCTCACTTAACCCAGATTACTCGGGGGGGGGCATTAGTTGGGTTGGTAATAGCAGGCCGGCACCTCTCTTTGCAACAGTCCGAGATAGCACTCCAGGCAGCGCCGGAACGTAGTGATGCATATATGCTTCTGAACAGTTAGGATTTATAGAGCCAAAATATCTTCCAAAGATGATGAATTCAGTAGGATTCAGAAGATATTTAGAGAAAAGTTGGTGGTGGTTCCAGAGCTGCTAGTAAGTGTGACTTATCATGGCCGCCGGCTAGACACGCCCCCCCCCCAACTAATTACATTTTTAAAAATACATGTACAAATTATTCTCAAGCTAATCTTTGTTCTAGATACATCATTCTAAAAATTATTTAGTGTTTAATGTCCCTTTAACAAGTGAATAAAATCTTGGGAAAACGTTGGCATATATTTACTTATTTTCGAGCATACAGAAGATGTCCAAATATTAAAGATAAGATAGTGAGGACTGATACTGGTAGCTCTAAGAACTGTAGACAAAGCCAAGTTGGCAAGACCAGGACTGTTTTTTCCCCTGTCTTGGGTGTGCCAACTGTAACTCTATGATTAAAGGATACATTCCAGAGTACCCCAGGGACTTCCGGTGGGAGAAGTGTGAAGAACATGCACCCTAAGCTCTGTCATTGAAGAGCTGTGTACCAACTAACCCCTGCTTTAGACTCCTATTGCCGGGTAAAGAGAACACTGCTTGGGGAGAAATTTGCTGTTAGAAGCTGGGCAGAAGTCCCTGAAGCTCGCATAGACCGGACGGCCCTGCCCACAAACACAAGCATAAGACAGAACTATTGGAGGGTAAAGGTGGTCATGCAACTATAGTACTGCGGTTTGCGTTTTACCAATACTCACTCCCGAGGGCATAACAACAGAAGAATCTGTTAAAGAGTGACTCAAGCTGTGGCCGTAGAAAATTCCTTTGATCTTTCACCCCATGCATGGGGCCCTGAATCGGGCGAGAGTTGTCCCGCTCAGAGAAATGCATTGGTAAAGTGGCCTGGAGACACATAACTTGCTGTTGTTGATGCTGGAAACCTGGGAAACCGCAAGTATCTAATCTGACATACCTAGAAAACCCTACTTTATACCCGCTGCATGTGTCTGTTTGGGAAGCCTTTAAACCACTCTTGGCTTTGGAGCTATATCACAACACGATAACCAAAGATTAAAAATATACTCAAAATCAGCAAGAATCATAATTGCAAATATATGTACACTGATACGGAGGTCCTTTTTACATTTTTTTCATGGAGTAAGAGCACCAGAGAGATAATTCTGACTAGTGCGCAAGAGTGAGAGAGCACAAGAGACACAAGAATAGGAACTACCGTATATTGAAACGTGTTTACCCCATGATAATATTTGATTCCCTACACAAAGTTTGGTGAAAAGCTTGGTTATTGCCCCTTACGAAAAGCTGGCTGTGTAATAAGGAGGAATCGTTTAGAGCAATATAATTCCTGCCAGCAGCTATAATCTAAGATCTACCAGGGCAAGAAATTGTAAGACTTGCATTGAAGTTCATCTCTGAATCTCAATAAGTAACGATTGTGATATTGCTGGTGAAAACCTTTATGACTGATTAATATAAAGAACTACAGCAAAAGAACTATCGGTTTGGAAAAGTGATAGCCTTTTGGTGGGACAGTATAAATAGACTTTTTAGCTGAAGAACAAGCTGGTCACCAGTTGTTCAATACCAACAATTGTGGTCACTGAATGGCTTGTTAATAGTAATGTATGATTTAAAATTGTATCTGGTATAATATGCAGTCAGATGTTGATGATTGGGAATCACTTGTTGTCAGCAAGTGAGAAATACTGTGAGACCAAGGTGGTTTTAATGAGAAAAATATATACAATCTAAAACCCTCAGCAAGTTAAAGGAACCCAGATAAGGGTGATGGAGCTAGAGAAAATATCCAGCATTTTTACTAAGGTTCCGAGGCTTCTTTGAATTCTCTGTAATTTGTTTTTGCTATTTGCCTCATTATAACTGTGCCTTAAAGCAGATTTTCATGTGTAATATAGACACACATTTTTTTATTTTTTATTTTCTTTGGTCTGAACACTTACACTACACACATTGCACATTATTGAGTTCACTTTATTTATTGATTGATTTTATTTTTCCATTTTTTTTTCTTGTTTCTTATTCTTTGGTTTTTTTTTTATCTTTTTTTCTTTTTTTGTTGTTCTCCACCCTTAGCTATTGATGTTTTCAGTCAGGATTCATATCCAATAGCTTAATATACAGACACTTCCACTGTCAGTCACGTTGATTAGGACTTTTATATAACTTATTGAAAAATATATAACAAGCACAAAAACAAGATCTCCTGCCATGTTACTGAAAAAAAGACAAAAAAACAAAAATGGCGCATGATATAGGCCCAGAAGGACTCTTAGAAGGACAAACGCTTATGACAAATAGCCTAGAAAAACAATTGACACCCAATCAAATAGCTGAATTATTATTACACCAATTCAATTCAGTTAAAAAAGAGATAACCAGTTAGGAACTGGTTTCTACTGAGACAGTGTCACTCCTATATTTTAAAACACAAGGATAGGAGGAACCTTCTACGCCCTTTAACCCCATTTGAAACTTTGTGCAAATCACCTACACCGACTAGGAGAACTCTCTCGCTTACATACTCTATCCTACAACAGACCTCGATCACACCACATTATATAGACAGTTGGGAGAGGGAACTGAATATTGAATTATCACACACAGATAGGTCACGTATGTTTGCCTCAGTTACCAAGACTTCAGCTTCTAGTAGGATAGTAGAATTAAATCTGAAGATTATCCAGAGGTGGTACTTCACGCCCTCAAGGATCCATAAAATATTCCCTTCCAACAATGAGAGTTGCTGGAGATGCGGGGATTCACCGGGAAACATGTCAGATATATGGAGGGCATGTCCTCCCCTTCAAAAAATGTGGGAAAGGATAGCAAAAGAAATGTCAATTATGTTAGAGGTGGAGGTACCAGTAGATCCGACAATCTGGCTATTTAATATTACATATGGTAAATTTAATGGTCATAAAAAGAGTTTACTATACATAGCAAGTAATAGCTTTAAATCGTTGGTGGCGAGGGGTTGGAAGAATAGGGAAGTCCCTACACTAGTGCAGTGGCACCATAAGATGAAATATATATTGGATCTGGAGGAATATGCCATCATGAAAAGCAACAGGCTAGATATATACATTCAGATGAAGGTTACTTGGGAGACTTACATTACTAATGCAACCAAGCCTCAGACCCCACGAATCAGTAGAATTCTGAGAACATGGTGACTTAAATTAAAGATTAAGCGACATAATTTTTCTTACAAGGATGATTCCTTGGGGGAATGCAGTTGAATTATTCTGACTGAGTGAGCTATATAGTTTTGTATTATTATTTGATGTTTATATTCGTAAAATATAACAGCTTATTATTTCATATGTACTTGGAATTTCATTATGTAATGGATTATTTCTTTGTTATTGTCATTTTCAAGTTGTAATTGGACTTTTGACTAATAAAGCTGTTTTGAAAAAAAAAAAAAAAGAGATAGCCGGACTCTCGTTTGAGATTTAACAATTTTCTAAAAGGATAATAGAGGTAGAGCTAAGGGTCTCTGATTTAGAGGATATATATAATGTACAAGAAGAAAATATCATAAAATATAACAACAAAATAAAAATATTACAAGCTAAAATTGACGATCTTGAAGATAGATCTTGTCGTAATAATATCCGGATTGTGGGATTACCTGAGAGTCAGGAATTTGAGGATTTATTAAGCTTTGGGGCAAGTACAAATTACAGGTAGAAAGAGCAAATGGAACAGGGAACAGTAAGAAATATTCTGATGGTGATATAAGACCCCGGATGGTCATGATAAAATACTTAAAGGGACACTGAACCCAATTTTTTTATTTCGTGATTCAGATAGAGCATGCAATTTTAAGCAACTTTCTAATTTACTCCTATTATTAATTTTTCTTCGTTCTCTTGCTGTCTTTATTTGAACAAGAAGGCATCTAAGCTAAGTACCCAGCCAATTTTTGATTCAGATCAATGGACAGCACTTGTTTATTGGTGGGTGAATTTACCCACCAATCAGCAAGAACAACTCAGGTTGTTCACCAAAAATGGTCCGACATCTAACCTTACATTCTTGCTTTTCAAATAAAGATACCAAGAGAATGAAGAACATTTGATAATAGGAGTAAATTAGAAAGTTGCTTAAAATTGGGTTCAGTGTACATTTAAACTTCCAGGACAAAATCAATATAATAAGACAGTACAGGAAGAACCAATCAGTAATGAAAGGCGAAAAACAGATTTAGATTTCTTTCATGTAATTGGCAAGAGTCCATAAGCTAGTGACGTATGGGATATACAATCCTACTAGGAGGGGCAAAGTTTCCCCAAACCTCAAAATGCCTATAAATACACCCCTCACCACACCTACAATACAGTTTTACAAACTTTGGAGGTGGTGAAGTAAGTTTGTGCTTGATTTTCTTCATTAATTTGAGCTTCTCAGCATTTTGTTTGTCAGAGGGAGGTGAAGGGAGTATCACCTATTGAATTCTATGGTTTTCCCTGCAGGAAATCTTTTTCATAGGTTCTCTGCTATCGGTCGTAGAGATTCATCTCCTACCTCCCTTTTCAGATTGACGATATACTCTCATATTCCATTACCTCTACTGATAACTGTTTCAGTACTGGTTTGGCTATCTGCTATATGTAGATGGCTGTCTTTCACTAAGAAGTGCCTATGAAAAAGGAAGATACTAAATGATAGCAGTTCATTTTGAGCACCAGGGGATGAAAGTGACCCCAATCTAAGATATGCCAAGCAGATGATATGTAAGAGGTAACTTAGGTTATCTTCATTTTTTTGCACATTATTATGAAGAAAGTCGTAGGTACCAATTACTTGCAGTTCACAAAAAGCCAAGACCATTTTTGTAATTTGGCAGTGAGACAGTAATGACCTCTAAATCTTAGATCATGTAAGTCATGTCATATAACTCAAGAAATCATCAGAGTCTTGTAAGGGGCAATGGAAGAGTCCTTAAATACCTAATACTTTCAGGAACCATGATCAAATTAAGGCAGCAATTTCCCAAACTGGCTGGGTTCACCATAGGAAGAAAATGTGCTTAAAGGGACATGACACCCACATTTTTTCTTTCATGATTTAGAAAGAGAATGCAATTTTAAACATCTTTCTAATTTACTTATATTATCTAATTTGTTTTATTCTCTTGATATTCTTTGCTGAAAAGCATATCTAGATATGGTCAGCAGCTGCTGATTGGTTGTTGCACATAGAAGCCTTGTGTGATTGGCTCACCATGTGCATTGCTTTTTCTTCAACTAAGGATATCTAAAAAATTAAGCAAAATAAATAATAGAAGTAAATTGTAATGTTGTTTAAATTTCTATTCTCTATCTGAATCATGAAAGAAAGATTTTGGGTGTGGTAAGCAACCAAACACAGGAACACAATAAGTATCTTCAAACTTAGTACTCATAAACAGGACTGCTGTGCAAGGTTCAAAGCTAGGGAACATGTCTACTAAAGTTCTTGGCAAGCGGATGCTGTTTGTCTGGTGCTTACATTTATTATTGCACAAGCAATTGCTTGTGCAGGGTCACCTCTTGACCATACACTATCTGTCAATAACTCCGAACAAACAATTTTGGTGGATATATGACCATTGCCTCTTAACTTGCATTAAACTCAATCTAGCTCGCTCCTGCTACCAGACGAGAGCGGGAGTGAGCTAGATTGAGTTTAATGGTGTGGTCGGGCCGGCTGTGAATAGACAGCGTGCCGCGATGCGCTTCTGAAAAAAACAGACTCGCTCAGTAGAGCAAGGAGCGGTGTTCTGCTAAAGTCATTTTCTTAGGTAAATATCTATGCAGCCCTCTGTTTTATAAAGCTAGCGTTAAGCTAATGTTATTATATAACATTATTTGGTACGTTTACTGGCCCTTTAAGCAGGCTCACTCATGCTCCAGATCAACAGCAGCTACTTGATGGAGCCCTAAATGTGTAGTAATATAGTGTAACGTCTTTATTTGTGACTCTCATATCTTCCCTGAGGACAGTATTACTTTCTTTACCAATGTTATACTTTTCAAAATCTTATTCTCCGCTACCTAAACACGGCTGATCGTATCAGTTATCTGTAACAAATGAACCTGCATTATCTTTCCTATCAAACATATTTTTTTCTTTTATTTGTTTTCTTGCATGTTATTGAGAAGTGCTGACATCAAAGTTGTCCATCCAACGTGTATTATTGCCAAGGAAAACCACAGGTGAGATTATATACTGCCAACATGTACTCTTAACAAGGATACGGTAAAGGTTCAGGCAAGTTCATTTCTTTGTGACACTCACTGGACTGTTGTACACACAAAGGCAGGACGCCAAGTACATTACTGAATACGGAGTTGCTGTATAAAAAGGCTCATACACAAGGGTTGTAGACGCATTGAGAGCTGACCAGTATGGAGGTTCTTGGGGTATCAGCAGTATTGCTATTAGCATGTGTGGTTTTCTTTCTGCTAAACATACTACATACTAGCAGGCTACAAGGCAAAGGGAAATTTCCCCCTGGACCCACACCATTGCCTATTTTAGGTAACATCCTGCAGATATGTGGCAAAGACACCTTCAAATCTTTCTTTAAGGTGAGTTTTCAGCCTGGTCCATTAATCAAGAAAAGGTGAAACTGTCTGAAGTTGTAAGAACAAGTATTTAAGATTTATAGAATGTTAGATAGATGCTACAAACATTGGTTTATACTTTTTTTTTTTATATCTAATGCAATTATGACATTTTATATTGTGTATGAGGAAAGAAACATTTTGATGAAAAAGGGAAGAGGAACGATGTAGGAATAGCGCAATTTAAAAGAAAACAAAATATGTAAAGAGACATTAAACTTATAGTATATGTCAGAAATTAAAGGGTCATGAAATCCATATTTTTTTCTTTCAAGATTCAGATAGTAAATAGATTTTTAAGTAACTTTACAGTTTATTTTTATTATCTAATTTGTTTAGCTCCTTTTTTATCCTTTGTTGAAAAGTATACCTAGGTAGACTCAGCAGCTGCTGATTGGTGGCTGCACACACGTTTCTTGTTATTGGATTTAACTTAGCTCCCAGTAGTGCCTTACTGCTCTTTTCACAAAGGTTACTAAGTAAATGAATCAAATTAGATAATAGAAGTAAATTTGAATATTTAAAATAGTATGATTTATCTAAGTCATGTAACAAGAATGTTATGTCCCATAAAGTATTGCATTCCAAAAGAAATGTTAGAAAAACATATGAGTAATTCTTCAAGCAAAATTTGGCAAATCAAGAGATGTCTAGGTACATACCTTTTGAAAATCCTGATCTCCGTTTCTCTGAAAAGATGTAAATGTGTTCTGATCTAAACCATCATTGTGCAGAATCATGCAAGCTTAACCAGGGCCGGCTCAACCATAGGACCAAGTGGGTCAGATGGACCCAGGCAGCACTTCACAATGGTCAGTCACTGTCAGGCCCAGACCAGTCCAGTCCTGTGTCTAAGTGGATAAAGTCACAGGCTCCCAGCAGCATAACCTCATCATGCACAAAGACACAGAATTGGTCAGGGGTGAGAATGAAGGTAGGACAAGTGCATCTCTTCCCTAACTTCCTTCAAACTTATTGCACAATTGTGCATAAGCATTGGTTGCATTCAGGTAGGCAGGCTTAGTAAGGTCAGCAGCCAGGCTAGTAGGTTGATATAGTAATCATTAATGTTACTACTGTGGGGGAGTCATCTCATTCTAGGACCCAGGAAGCACAATATCTTGAGCCAGTCGTGAGTTTAAGTACAATTTGCCATACCTCATAAAGGGACATAATACTCATATGCTAAATCACTTGAAAGTGATGCAGCATAGCTGTAAAAATATTTTACCTCAAAACTTCTTTAGCTTCCCAGAGTAAGTGCTGTGTAAACAGTTATACTTCAGCTACTGTCAAGCTGCAAGTTGAAGAAAACCCCCCCAAAAAAAAACAACAGCCAGTCATCAGTGCTGAGGTCATGCTTTGCCTTTGCTGCAATCTCATGAGATTTCATAGAATTTACTTAAACTGAATAGGAAAGTAACATGACTGTGCCTGCACATGGCAGATGCACACTCACTTTCAAGTCTTGGGACAACCATCCTGACTGGCTGCTTAAAGTCTCTTTACAGAGAAGTTTGACTACTTTAAACAATTGAGGTAAAATATCTTTCTTTTTTACATAGAGATGCTCAGGTGATATTTTCTAGTCAGCTTTTTACAGCTATGCTGCATTACTTTCATGTGCTTTAACAGTTGGGTATCATGTCCCTTTGAATGTTTTTTATTTTACTTCTTTTACAGTAGCCAATTAGGCACTGATATAAATAAGCTCCTGCACATATCAGCCAATCACTGTGCAGCACAGAATACACTCTAGCCTCGTCGTAGGGAATAGAAACATGGAAACACTAAATTACAGTGTTAAATTAGAAGGAAAGCAAACTAACGGCTAGATTACGAGTCTTGCGTTAAGGCTCATGATGCTGCTTTTTTACTACCGCTGGTATTACGAGTCTTGCAGATTTAGGGGCACCGCACACTTTTTTGGCCTTACCGCAAATCAACTTACGCAATTTGCGTATAGTCTATTTTCAATAGGACTTCCATTGCACCGGTATTACAAGCTTTTTTTTTTAGGCCAAAAAGTGAGCGGTACACCCTATCCGCAAGCTTCGCAACGTATTCTAAAGTCAGTAGTTATGAGTTTTACACTACAAAGCTGTAGCATAAAGCTCATAACTAAAGTGCTAAAAAGTACACTAACACCCATAAACTACCTATTAACCCCTAAACTGAGGCCCTCCCGCATCGCAAACACTAAAATAAAATTATTAACCCTTAATCTGCCGCTCCAGACATCACCGCAACTATAATAAACATATTAACTCCTAAACCGCAGTACTCCCGCCTCGCAAACACTGGTTAAATATTATTAACCCCTAATCTGTTGTCCTTAACATTGCCGTCATCTACCTACATTTATTAACCCCTAATCTGCCTCCCCCAACGTTGGCGCCACTATATTATATTTATTAACCCCTAAACCTAAGTCTAACCCTAACACCCCCTAACTTAAAAATATAATTAAAATAAATATAAATAAAACCTACAATTATTACCTAAATTATTCCTATTTAAAACTAAATGCTTGACTGTAAAATAAACCCTAAGCTAACTACAATATACCTAATAGTTACATTGTAGCTAGCTTAGGGTTTATTTTTATTTTACAGGCAACTTTGTATTTATTTTAACTAGGTAGAATAGTTACTAAATAGTTATTAACTATTTAATAACTACCTAGCTAACATAAATACAAATTTACCTGTAAAATAAAACCTAACCTAAGTTATACTAACACCTAACACTACACTACAATTAAATAAATTACCTAAATTAAATACAATTAACTAAATTAAATACAATTAGCTAAATTGCAGAAAACAAACACTAAATTACAGAAAATAAAAACAAATTACAAGATCTTTAAACTAATTACACCTAATCTAATAGCCCTATCAAAATAAAAAAAGCCCCTAAAATAAAAAAAACCTAGCCTAAACTAAACTACCAATAGCCCTTAAAATGGTCTTTTGCGGGGCATTGCCCCAAAGAAATCAGCTCTTTTACCTGAAAAAAAAAATACAAACAACCCCACCAACAGTAAAACCCACCATCCACACAACCAACCCCCCAAATAAAACCCTAACTAAAAAAACCTAAGCTCCCCATTGCCCTGAAAAAAGGCATTTGGATGGGCATTGCCCTTAAAAGGGCAATAAGCTCTTTTGCAGGCCCAAAGCCCTAACCTAAAAATAAAACCCACCCAATACACCATTAAAAAAAACCTAACACTAAACCCCTGAAGATCCACTTACAGTTTTGAAGATCCGACATCCATCCTCAATGAAGCCGGGAGAAGTTCTCATCGAAGCGGCAAGAAGTCCTCAACGAAGCAGGGAGAAGTCTTCATCCAAGACGGGAGAAGTGGTCCTCCAGACGGACAGAAGTCTTCATCCAGACGGCATCTTCTATCTTCATCCATCCGGCGCGGAGCGGGTCCATCTTCAAGACATCCGACGTGGAGCATCCTCTTCCAACGACGACTACCCGACAAATGAAGGTACCTTTAAGTGACGTCATCCAAGATGGCATCCCTTAGATTCCGATTGGCTGAAAGAATTCCATCAGCCAATCAGAATTAAGGTTGAAAAAATCCTATTGGCTGATTGGATCAGCCAATAGGATTGAACTTCAATCCTATTGGCTGATCCAATCAGCCAATAGGATTGAGCTCACATTCTATTGGCTGTTCCAATCATCAATCAAATCGTTGGAAGAGGATGTTCCGCGCCGGATGTCTTGAAGATGGACCCGCTCTGCGCCGGATGGATGAAGATAGAAGATTCCATCTGGATGAAGACTTCTGCCCGTCTGGAGGACCACTTCTCCCGGCTTGGATGAAGACTTCTCCCAGCTTCATTGAGGATGGATGTAGGTGTCGGCGATGTCGGGAGCAGCAGATTAGGGGTGTTTAGACTCAGGGTTTATGTTAGGGTGTTAGGTGAAAAAATAAAATGTGTTTCCCCATAGCAATCAATGGGGCTGCATTACTGTGCTTTACGCTGCTTTATTGCAGGTGTTAAACTTTTCTTCAGCCAGCTCTCCCCATTGATGTCTTTTGGGAAATCATGCACGAACACGTACAACCAGCTCACCGCTGACTTAAGCAGCGCTGGTATTGGACTGCGGTATGGAGCTCAATTTTGCTCTACGCTCACTTCTTGCCTTTTAACGCCAGGTTTATAAAAACCTGTAATACCAGCATTGTAGGAAAGTGAGCGGTGACAATAACGTGCAAGTTAGTACCGCACCCCTCATAACGCAAAACTCGTAATCTGTCCGTAAATAAATCATGAAGCTGCACTGTGACATTTTTTAAAAAAATTATGTATAATAATTTTTTTATGAAGTATTAGATTTTGAGTTTAATGCCCCTTTAATGTCATTTAAGGAAATCACAAAAGCAAATTGAACATGACATGGCAACTGGGTTAAACCATGAGTCCCATTAAGGGGTGTTCCAGACGATGGAATATGGAGATTCTAACTAAAATTGCAAAGGAGGAAGTTAGTTCTTGTCTGGGTATAATTCTCTGCAATATATGTCAACCTCATTTAAAGGGACACTGAAGTCAAAATTAAACTTTCATGATTCAGATAGAGCAGCAATTTTAAACAACTTTCCAAATTACTTCCATTAACAAAAGTCTTTTCATATTTACACTTTTTGAGTCACCAGCGCCTACTGAGCATGTACAAGAATTCACAATATATACATATATGCATTTGTGATTGGCTGATGGCTGTCACATGATACAGGAGGAAGGGAAATAGACATAAAAAAAAAATAATCTTCTACTCATTTGAAGTTCAGACTAAGGCCCATTTATCAAGCTCTGTATGGAGCTTGTGGGCCCCTGTTTCTGGCGAGTCTTCAGACAGCCGCTGCTCCATAACGCTGTCCATCTGCTCTGAGCAGGCGGACAGAAATCGCCGGAATTCAACCCGATCGTACTGACACCCCCCTGCTAGCGGCCGATTGGCCGCAAGATTGCAGGGGGAGGCGTTGCACCAGCAGTTCTTGTGAGCTGCTGGTGCAATGCTGAATACAGACAGTGTATTGCTTGCCGCATTCAGCGAGGTCTGGCGGACCTGATCCGCACTGTCGGATCAGGTCTGCCAGACCTTTGTTAAATATCCCCCTAAGGGTCCTGAAATATCAAGCTCCGAATGGAGCTTAATGCCACTTGTTTCCGGCGAGTCTGAAGGGCTCTGAAACAGAAGTTAGGCAGCAGTGGTCTAAAGAATACAATCGGGTTGATTGACACCCCCTGCTAGCGGCTGAATGGCCGTGAATCTGCAGGGGGCGGTATTGCACAAGCAGTTCTGGTGAATGATAAATGCTGACAGAGTATTTATCGATGTGCAGCGGACATGATATGCTACATCGTATCATGTCTGCTCGCACTTTGATAAATATGCCCCTAAGGGGTAGATTTATCATGTGTCGAGCGGACATAATTCGCTATAGCGAATCATGTCCGCTGAACATCGCTAATTGCCAACAACATACCCTGTTAGCATTTAACATTGCACAAGCATTTCTTGTGAAATGCTTGTGCAATGCCACCCTTCACATTCATGGCCAATCGTGGCCGCAAGCATGGGGTGTCAATCATCCAAATCGGACCAAATCGGTGTCAATCATCCAAAGCAGACCTGAAACTTCGGGCGTAGAAAGCAGCATCTGCTGCTTAATAAATCCACCCCTAAGTGTTTTGCATTGTCTATTTATCATGCATTTGCTTATTATCCATATCTATTGTATTTACTGCTCCTTTAACACTTTCTACATTGACTTTTCCAAAAAGTAGGAATGTAAAAAAAATGGCCGCCTTGCAAGTGTTTGGCTTTTGATATTTTTGAGAATAACATAAATTATGCTTACCTGATAATTTCCTTTTTTTCCGTTGGAAAGAGTCCACAGCTGCATTCATTACTTTTGGGAAATAAGAACCTGGCCACCAGGAGAAGTCAAAAACACCCCAGCCAAAGGCTTAAATACCTCTCCCACTTCCCTCATCGCCCAATCATTCTGCCGAGGAACAGGGAACAGTAGAAGAAATATCAGGGTTAAAGGTGCCAGAAGAATAAAACTAGGACGCCCCACATTACAAAACGGGCAGGGAGCTGTGGACTCTTTCCAACAGAAGAAAAGGAAATGATCAGTTAAGCATAATTTATGTTTTTTTTCCTAATTGGAAAGAGTTCACAGCTGCATTCGCTACCTTTGGGAAAACAATACCAAAAGCTAAAGAGGACACTGTATGCCAAAATGGGAGGGTACAATAGGCGGCCCATTCTGAGGGCACCAGGTCTGAATCACTACTCAACAAAAAAAAAAGCTTTGTCCGAAGCTGAGAAAACAGGAAGGGAAAAGGCCCCAAGGACACTGAACAGCAGACAGCCCGGAAGCCTGGCTAGAGACTGCAAACAGACTTAACTGAGCAAACAGTCCTCCAAGAGACACCATCGCCCAACAGTCAGTCCCCAACCAAACTCCCCTTACCAACAAAGGGAACCCTGGTTGACCATTCCCAGAAGGGAGAAAGCAAGGAGAGCAGAAGAAAAACTGGAAGTTTACCCCCAAATCCGTAAAGGAAGCCAAACAAGCACAGCTCGCAAGGCTCAACAAGACCTGACAACAAGGGGGAGGCAATATCCGAACTAAAGAACTCCAAGGTTACACTGAAGTTTAGCAGTGTGAGTTGCACTTCTGCTTAAAAAAAAACAAGAGGAGGGAGGAGGAGCTGGCAGCAGCAAGTATGGCGGTGTGAGCCCTGAGCTCCTGAGTCCTGACCTATGTAAGACCTATGCAAGAAAATGTATAGAGAGACTCACTTAAAGACTCACCTAAAGACACACATAAAGAATCTTAAAGGACAATGGTAAAGCAATGGTAAAGCAAGCAAGCAAGCAAATAATCCAAATAATAAGTGGATAATGGAGTGAATAAATAAAATGCTAAAGCTATAGTTATAGCTATACGTGAGCTGCATCCTTCCTTCCGTTGGTTACCCGGCTAATACTGAAATCTCTCAGCAAGTAAAAAACAAACAAAAGTATCTTTAAAGAACACCAGACAACATTATGATGTTACTATTATTGTACTACCATAATGCAGCTATTCGGCTGAATGGCAACTAAGTACAACAGGAAAACAGTAACTTAAACAGCTGCAAAAGTAACAAACCTCTGACGTGCCCGATGGTATGATATGCCGCTACACACCCTGCTTCTCAGGAGACACGGAAGACACGGAAAAAGATTAGAGGCGTACACCCATACAGGAGCAAGCAGGAAGGAACCCGTTGATCGTTGTCTGATCACTGTTCACTGATTGCTGATCCCTGTCTGGCCGATCGATAGAGGGGTATGTTGCCAGGCCCGGCAGACATAGTGTTGATGTGACGCTGGAAAACGCTCATTACAAAAGGCAGGGAAGCTGACGCTGACAGCCTCTGTATCCTCTGTGACTGGGGAGGAGGGAGAGGTGGAGAAGCGGAGAAGTGAGAGACTCAGACTCAGAGTGAGCTACACAAGGAAAAATTGGGGTTTCCAGGCCCTCTGAAGCTCAAGTGCCTTAGTGCTGATAACAGATACAACAGTGCCGATAACAGGAAGCAATGGGTGTGTAGGAGGCTCCTAGATAGAATCAAAGAGCTGAAAGCCTAAGAGACTTAGGAGACTTCTCTTTCTTTTTTAAGACTGGTGTATGGAACATAAAGTATATGCAAAGTATATGCAGAGTATATAAAATACAGCATAAAACAAAACATATAAGGCATATAAGACATATAAGACAGGTGGCATATACATATAAAGCATATAAAATATATGAAAAATATGTGAGAACTCTGGTATAAATCAAACACTAGATTAAACATTAGATTTTATATGCCTGACTATGTATGCCTGTAGTAGGCTGAAGAGAATACACTTTGAATACACTTTAAATTGGTAAATAAATAAAAAAAAATTAAAAAAAGGGGCTGTAATAAAGTTACAACAGAGATACCTGGTACTTTCATCTCTTATATCTCGTGTATATCTCTTGTATCACCTTTAAACTGCTGAACCATGCTGAATTTCTACTAAACTTGTCCAAGGATGGCTATATGATAGCTCTATGAGTATGCTAGGAGTGCTCTAAGAATATAAATGTGATAATACAAAATATAAATACTGGTTTAATATTCTACTGTATCTCTTTGTGAAAAGGTGTCTGGGAAAAATAACTTTACAAAAAAAAAATATATATATATATATATATATATATACAGGTAGCCCTCAGTTTACGCCGGGGTTAGGTTCCATAAGGAATGGTTGTAAATCGAAACCGTTGTAAATTGAAACCCAGTTTATAATGTAAATCAATGGGAAGTGGGGGAGATATGTTTCAGGCCCCTCTCAAAATTGTCATAAGTAACACCTAATACATTCTTTTTAAAGCTTTGAAATGAAGTCTTTAAATGCAAACAGCATTATAAACCTAATAAAATAATCAGACAACACAGAATATATAATTAAACTAAATTAAATGAACAAAAACATTTGCTAAACAGCATTATAAACCTAATAAAATAATCACACAACACAGACTTCACTTGCATTTTTCTGCAAACAGTTCTTTCTATGCATTCCAATCTGGACTGATTTATAGACAGGAAGATATTGTTCCTTTGAAATCTGCTTGATAGCTCAGGTCTGGTTAAACTGATTAATTTCAGCTTGCTTGGCTTTGCTGCAACACAAGCAGACAGCTTCACCTACTGGCTATTTTAATAAATGCACTGCTTCTCAATGCTTTTCAATAGCAGTCACATGACTGGAAAAAAAGGTTGTTATTCTGAAACGGTGTAAATTGAACATATATATATCTACAGCCCTAAAGGGGGGGGGGGGGATTGGCGTCAAAGAAGAGTGTTAAGTCTGCAAAACAGACAAAAACTACCAGCAATAGAGAACACATTTTTTACAGCAGCAGAAAACTGTCAACAAAAAGTAAATAATAAAGAAACACCAGAATCAAGTGTGAACTTTCCTATTACAAGTATCACCTCCTTAACTCCACCGGTGGACACTACCCAAATAACTGAAAATACTCTTCCCTTTCTGGCTTCCACTAAAGATCTCACAGATATACTTAGATCCTGCATCAGCGAAGAATTAGCAGAACTTCGTCAGGATATCCACACTTTGGGTTTCAGAATAGAAGCCTTGGAAGATAATGAATCAACTATAAAAGAAGAATTAACTAACATCTAAACAACTACAGAACAACAAGCGGATCTAATTGTTATGTTAGAGGACAAAGTGGAAGACCTAGAGAATAGGAGTAGGAGGGAAAATATAAGGATTAGAGGGGTCCCTGAGTCGGTGTCACCGAAAGAATTTCCGACCTATCTTACAGCCCTTTTTGCTTTTATGCTGGGAGATCCCGCCTTAACAAATATTAAATGGGAGAGAGCACATCATGCTCTGAGGCCAAGACCACCAGATAATGCACCACCAAGAGATATAATAATAAAATTCAAGAGTTTCTCGAAGAAAGAGGAAATAATGACAGCGTCATTATGCGGACCTATCACGAAGAACACTTCAGAGAAGAAAAGAATTTGCTCCTCTTACTACTCTATTAAGATCAAAAAGGATAAATTACTGATGGGGCTTTCCGTTTCATCTTTCAGTAATATATGAAGATAAAAGAATCACCTGTTCCAAATTAATAGAGATATGGGACTTTTGCAAAGCTTTAGGAATAGAGCAACCAGATCTATCACTAAGCCCACAGGTAAAGGGCACAACTGACATTGGAAATAATAAGGGGAGACTGCAAGAAAAATGGAAAATGATTCCTGTGAAGAAAAAGGGGACTATTGCTAACTCAGATATAGGGATGGAAAGCCCAAATTCTAGAGATACAGGAGCTCCACTAAACATGGAAAGAGAAGATTCTTTAAGAGACAAATAATTTTATATCTAATTACTCTAACAGAAAAATATGGAGAGGTACAGTTCTTAATATTAGACACGATTAACTTGAACTATACTAGATATATATTAAGTAAATATGCATATTAGATATTTGTAAACTATATGTGAAATATTAGAGCTATTATAGAGCTACCAAAGGTTCTTACTTTGTAAAGAGCTAATTCATATAATCAACAAAACAATGGTCTCCAAGGTCCTTCCTTAAACTTCACTCTCAAAGAGAGATGCAGTTTTGGCTTCATTTTGAAGTCATTTATGGTGTTTTTTTCTATTTTACTTTAGGGTATAAGTTATATTACCAATTAACTACCAGGATGGTTAGAAATATGTTGAACTGTATGACTTATGTCTATAACAGATATTCATCTATATTAGCTATGTATCAATTTTTTAATAAAATGTTTAAGCATCTTCAGCAATATATAATCCATAAATCCAATTCCTATTTAGAATATGGCACATACTTATAAACATACATTAATTTTAATTACACAGAATGTAAAAGGTTTTAATATACCCCCCAAAAAACAGGCATTTCTAGACTTTAAGCTTAGAGGGGAGGATATCTTGATGCTTCAAGAGAAGCATTTCAGACCAAATAGAGAGCCAAAATATTTTGAATCTAACTTTGATCGCCATTACCATAGCTCGTTCAATTCTAGGCAGAGAGGAGTTAGTATTATACTTAGGAAAGGGATACCATTTTTACTACATAAAGTAGATAAAGATAAAGAGGGTAGATATTTGGCAATAAAGGGATTACTATACGGGAGCCTAGGGACAATTATAAATATATATGCACCTAATAAAACTAATATTGATTTTTTCAAAAATGTATTTAATAGAATACTACACTTTGCTCAAGGAATGTTAATTCTAGGAGGAGACTTAAATTTCTCTTTTAATCCAAAGTTAGACTCTTCTACGTCGAAATACACAGTCTCTCAGAAAACATTCAAAACTATCTGGTCTATTTTTGCTAACAAACATGTACATGACTCATGGAGATATCTTAACCCCAATAAAAGAGACTACTCCTTTTTCTCATATTCAAGTAAAACATATTAACGTCTTGATTATATTTTTCTTGATCAGAAGAGTTTACCGTTTATTAATAGAGCCTATATCAGTCATACCTCATGATCAGACCACTCAGCAATGATAATCTCTTTAGACTGGCCTACTAAACCAAACACTTCCTTCCTGTGGAGATTAGATGACTTCCTGTTGTATGACCCAGCTATTATACAGAAGCTCTCTATGTCACTCCAATCATTTTTTAGTATAAACAAATCACTGGATGTGACTCCATCAATATTATGGGAAACACATAAGTGTTGCGTTAGGGGTGATATAATTCCTTAACTTCGGATCTATCAAGATCATTTACATAAACTTCATCCTAAAGATGACAATATATTAAAACAACTGAAAGATACTAGGCAGCTATTACAAAACCAATTAAACCAACAAGCTTGTCAATCAGCTTTCTATTTAAAAAGGAAATTTTTTAATGAAGGTAATAAATCTGGGAAACTATTAGCAAGGGCACTTAAAAAGAAGAGTCTTAAATCTTATGTACATGAATTAAAAACTAAAGAAGGGAAAAACGTTAAGACTATAAAGGAAATAGGACAAATTTTTAGCAATTATTATTCAGAATTGTATAATTTACAAGACAAATCCTCTTTGGAAGATTTTGTCAAAGAATGTAAGGAATATATTCAAGGTACAGGTTTACCATCTTTCTCTATAGATATGGTCCAGACGGTTTAACGGCAAAATACTAAAACAACTTTCAGAAAATACTTATTCCCCATTTACTAACTGTTTTTCAACAAATAGATATAGGAAACCCCTTTCCATCGAGTATGTTAGAAGCTAGAATAGCTGTTATTCCAAAACCGGGGAAAACAATGGATTCTACAAGCGACTACAGACCTATTTCCCTACTAAATTTAGATATAAAAATATACAGGAAAATCTTAGCCACTAGAATAAATAATTTCTTGCCCCATCTTATCCATCTTAATCAAGTGGGTTTTATTCCAGGGAGAGAAGCAAGGGATAACACTAATAAAGTCATACAGATTTTAGAATTTGTGAAGAAAGAAGGTATCCAAACTGTTATCTTAGCGATGGATGCTGAAAAAGCTTTCGATCGGCTTAACTGGCAATTTCTACATTTTACCTTATATCAATTTGGTTTTAGTAAATTATTCGTAGAACATTTTTTTTCCTTATATAAAGCCCCTATGCAACTGTTAAATTTAACAACTATCTATCAGTATCATTTAATATAAGTAATGGCACACGGCAAGGGTGTCCATTATCACCCATATTATTTGCATTAGCAATTGAAGTGATGACATCTAAAATTAGGCAAAATGATAAAATACACAGCATTAATATAGGTGATAATAACTTTAACATTTCACTATATGCAGATGATGTTCTCTTCACACTATCTGACCCAGTTAAATCTATCCCTGCAGTTTTAACCACACTTAAAGCTTATGGTAAATATTCCAAAGTTAATCTTCAATTAATTACCCAAAATACAAATTTAAAAATAACCTCAAATATTATAAAATATTTGGGAATTACCATAGCAAACAACCAAAAAGATTTAGTTAAACTAAATTATGACAAACTGTTTCAAGAAACCCAGATAGAAATAAACAGATGGAAAAATAGACCTCTCTCCTGGTTAGGGAGAATCCAAGCTGTAAAAATGACTATCCTGCCAAGACTACTATACTTATTTCAGACACTGCCAATCCCTCTACCTACCTCTTATATTACTAAGTTTCAATCTCTATTAAATAAATATATATATGGCATGGAACTGCTCCAAGAGTATCTAAAATAACCCTTTACCTTCCAAAGGATAAAGGGGGGCTGGGGGTACCCTGTTTATTGAAATATAGGAGGGCAACAAAACTACAAAGAATAATCGATTGGAGTAAGAATTCAAAACAGAAAGAGTGGGTACAATTAGAGCATAATTTAATACAAGTTAGACAGTTAGGAGGCAATTGCTGGTTACCAATAAAAAAATGGCCTAAAATAATGCAAGAATAACCTATTTTAAAAGAACTGTTACGAACATGGAAAATCATTCTTAAATTAAAAAATCCTATTACAACAATACCATCCCCACTTACACCTATTATATTAGATGAATCCTTATCATTTAATGAATATATAGGAGAAATAAATATACGAACATCAACTTACGTAAATTGCGTATCCTATCTTTTCAATGGGATTTTCCTAACGCCGGTATTACGAGTCTTGGAAAAAGTGAGCGGTAAAGCCTCTCCTGTCAAGACTGATAAAGCATTTAAAAGTCAGTAGTTTAGTTAAGAGTTTTATGGGCTAACGCCGTAACATAAAACTCTTAACTAAAGTGCTAAAAAGTACACTAACACCCATAAACTACCTATTAACCCCTAAACCGACCCACCCCCACATCGCAAACACTTAAATAAAAATTTTAACCCCTAATATGCCGACCGGACATCGCCTCCACTTTAATAAATATATTAAACCCTAAACCACCGCACTCCCGCCTCGCAAACACTAGTTACATTTTATTAACCCCTAATCTGCCGTCCCTAACATCGCTGACACCTACCTACAATTATTAACCCCTAATCTGCCGCCCCCAACGTAGCCGCCACTATAATAAAGTTATTAACCCCTAAATCTAAGTCTAACCCTACCTTAAATATCATTTAAATACATGTAAATATATTCCTATCATTAAAAAAATTATTCCTTTTTTAAACTAAATACTTACCTATAAAATAAACCCTAAGCTAGCTACAATATAACTAATAGTTACATTGTAGCTAGCTTAGGGTTTATTTTTATTTTACAGGCAAGTTTGTATTTATTTTAACTAGGTACAATAGTTATTAAATAGTTATTAACTATTTAATAACTTCCTAGTTAAAATAAATACAAATTTACCTGTAAAATAAAACCTAACCTAAGATACAATTACACCTAACACTACACTATAATTAAATACATTACCTAAATTAACTACAATTAAATTAAATAAACTAAATTACTAAAAAACACTAAATTACAGAAAATAATAAAATAATTACAATTTGTTTAAACTAATTACACCTAATCTAATCCCCCTAATAAAATAAAAAAGCCCCCCAAAATAAAAAAAAATCACTACCCTACACTAAATTACAAAAAGCCCTTAAAAGGGCTTTTTGTGGGGCATTGCCCCAAAGTAATCAGCTCTTTTACCTGTAAAAAAACATACAATACCCCCCATTACAACCCACCCCCCACACACCCAACCCTACTCTAAATCCCACCCAATCCCCCCTTAATAAATAATAATAAAACCTAACACTACCGCCTTGAAGATCACCCTACCTTGAGACGTCTTCACCCAACCGGGCAGAAGTGGTCCTCCAGATGGCCAGAAGTCTTCATCCAGGCGGCAACTTCTATCTTCATCCATCCGGAGCGGAGCGGGTCCATCTTCAAGACATCCAACGCGGAGCATCCTCTTTGTTTGACGGCGACTGGAACATTGACGGGTCCTTTATATGACGTCATCCAAGATGGCGTTCCTTCAATTCCGATTGGCTGATAGAATTCTATTAGCCAATCAGAATTAAGGTAGAAAAAATCCTATTGGCTGATCCATTCAGCCAATAGGATTGAGCTTGCATTCTATTGGCTGTTCCAATCAGCCAATAGTATGCAGGCTCAATCCTATTGGCTGTTCTAATCAGCCAATAGGATTGAATTTCAATCCTATTGGCTGATTGGATCAGCCAATAGGATTTTTTCTACCTTAATTCCGATTCTGCCCGGATAGGATGAAGACTTCGGACCGTCTGGAGGACCACTTCTGACCGGTTGGGTGAAGACGTCTCAAGGTAGGGTGATCTTCAAGGGGGGATTGGGTGGGTTTTAGAGTAGGGTTGGGTGTGTGGGTGGTGGGTTTTAATGTTGGGGGGTATTGTACTTTTTTTTTTACAGGTAAAAGCTGATTACTTTGGGGCAATGCCCTGCAAAAAGTCCTTTTAAGGGCTATTTGTAATTTAGTATAGGGTAGGGATTTTTTTTTTATTTTGGGGAGCTTTTTATTTTATTAGGGGGATAAGATTAGGTGTATTTAGTTTAAAAAAATTGTAATTATTTTATTATTTTCTGTAAGTTAGTGTTTGTTTTTTTCCGTACTTTAGTTTATTTAATTTAATTGTAATTAATTGTAGTTAATTTAGGTAATTTATTTAATTATAGTGTAGTGTTAGGTGTAATTGTATCTTAGGTTAGGTTTTATTTTACAGGTATATTTGTATTTATTTTAACTAGGAAGTTATTAAATAGTTAATAACTATTTATTAACTATTTTACCTAGTTAAAATAAATACAAAGTTGCCTGTAAAATAAAAATAAATCCTAAGCTAGCTACAATGTAACTATTAGTTATATTGTAGCTAGCTTAGGGTTTATTTTATAGGTAAGTAATTAGTTTTAAAAAGGAATAATTTATTTAATGATAGGAATATTTACTTAGATGTATTTAAATTATATTTAAGTTAGAGGGGTGTTAGGGTTAGGGTTAGACTTAGATTTAGGGGTTAATAACTTTATTATAGTGGCGGCGACGTTGGGGGTGGCAGTAGGGGTTAATAATTATAAGATTAGGGGTGTTTAGACTCGGGGTTCATGTTAGGGTGTTAGGTATAGACATAAATGTGTTTCCCCATAGGAATCAATGGGGCTGCATTAGAAGCTTTTTTGCAGGTGTTAGGTTGTTTTTCAGCTGGCTCTGCCCCATTGATTCCTATGGGGAAATCGTGCACGAGCACGTTTTGCCAGCTTACCGCTACCGTAAGCAGCGCTGGTATTGAGTTGAGATGTGGAGCTAAATTCTGCTCTACGCTCACTTTTTTGCAGCTAATGCCAGGATTCTAGACACCCGTAATACCAGCGTTGTCTGTGGTGAGTGGTGAGGGAAACTGTGTGTTAGCGCCGCACAACATTAACGACAAAAACTTGTAATCTAGCCGTATATTTTTATGAATGGAAGCACTCTAAAGTCAAAGTTAGAATTAACTAATATTAGGGTGAAGATATTTAACCCTTGGTTTAGGTATTTTCAGCTTAAATCTTTTTTAATTACACATTCAAAGAATCAGGATTTAACTAGACAAAGGCTCTCTTTTGAAGTACTCTGCTCAGGAAAATCACCTACAAAAGGCATACTATCACTTATATACAAAATAATAATGACAGCTACAACTTCTGAGTTACCATCATACACTAAAGCATGGTTGCGAGAACGTATAATACCCCCTACAAGGAAAGAATGGAATATAATTTTTCAACGACATGCCAAAGCTTCAATTTCAGCTGGTATACAAGAAACAAATTATAAATTATTGATGAGGTGGTATTTAACTCCTAACAGGGTTAAAGCAATATTCCCTAACTCCTCGAAACAATGTTGGAGAGAATGTGGAGAGATAGGTACATTGTTACATATATGGTGGTTATGCCCAATAATATTTAATTATTGGTCGTTAATAATAACAGAGATAAATAGATTATTATCAATACAACTACCTTTAGAACCGACAACAATTCTACTGTATAACTCGATACCAAAATTATCAACAGTATATGATAGAGCATTGTATATCCTTTTGAATAGTGCCAAACAGATAATACCAGTACTTTGGAAACAGAAAAGAGCTCCGATAATAATAGAATGGAAATCACAAATACAATACTCAATATCAATGGAAAAGCTACATTATCAATTTATGGATCAAATGGATTTATATTATAATATAGTGAATATTTTACAAATAAAAGTAAAGGATCACATCTGCGGTATTAGGTCAAAATGAAAATGAAATGTGAAGGAGATTAATTAACATTCTATATTGCTGAAGATACAATACTATATTATATTAGATTAGTTCAATTTTGTTCTTTTCTACGAATATAAATAATTAGAGTTATTTTTCGTTAGGCTTTATATACACACTTTAAATTCCTAATTAATAAGAATTATTGTTGTTAAGGAAAAGCTACCAGATGACGGCAACGGAATCAATGGAAACTTACGGGATTTTTTTCCTTTCTCTTTTTGTGGACTATTAAGAACTTTAATAATTTAAATAAAAAGAAAGATACCTGGAGGATACCTGAGTTAAATTTGACTGATTATGTTTCATGCTGTTTATCTATATTATCTGCATGTTAAAGTGTTGAATAAAGCCTTTAAAAAAAAAATTAAAAAAAGAACTCTAAGGTCCAGGACCTAACAGGAGAACAGAGAAAAAAATCTCCAAACATCGTGCAACGGCACAAGAGGCTAGCCAGTATGCCACAAGTTCAAACAGTTGCAGCAGGCTGAAAGGAAAAACCTCACTTGCCTAGCAGCAAGCCAACCATCGAACCAGCTGAAAATGGAGACAAAGTCATCCGAACTCAGCCCACTGAAGATTCAGGAAAATTCTTCTGCAACAGACCCAGATGAGTAAATACCTGAGTCCAGAACACGCAGCCATCCAAGATGGCAAAGAAAGGGACGTGCTAGAGCCAAGAATGGCCAATAGACCTAAGTTGTGAAACCCCCATAAGGGTACAATCTGAGGCAAAAAGCCGCCAGATCCCCACAGAGGTCTCAGAGAGAACCTCAATGAGGAACAACATGATACTCTTAGGATGCTACAAAGCTCAGCCCCAGAGCCGAACAGCGGAACCAGAAACCCGACAAGGCCCGCCACACTAGGTACAAGCAACAGTGCACCAACTTAGACGGACCAGCCCAGCATAGGCAGGTCTGAAACCGGGGAATAGAAGAGCCCCTATCCCGCTCAACAAAAGGAGCAGAGAAAAATGGCACAGCCACTATGAAAGTGCCCAGAACTCGAAACACCACATAGAAAATCAGTCAATAGACTGTAGACCCATAGATCTGGCTAAAACTCCGCACAGATACCATGTGGAAAAGAGCAACCCAGAGATACGTGATCTCAGAACAAGGCTACCCCACTGTCCCAACCTCCTGAAGACAGGAGAACTAAAACCGGGATCACACTCCCGCAAGGGGAGACAAGCCTCCCTTATAAAGAAGGGGACTGAAAGGAGAAAGTACCTGTCCACAGGATACAAGGCCACAAGGGGACCCAGAAGCAAATTTCCAAGGCAAAGGTCGAAATCCCTCAACAATAGCTTGCTAGCACCCAACAGGTGCCCTCACAGCAGCAGCTCCTCAAAGAGAGCATAAAAGTCAAAAGGCTAAGACAGCAAGCCAAGGGAAATCTAACCATAAGCGTAAGGAACATCGGAGAGAGCATCGGCACTCAGAAAATCTGGGCACCAGATAGTCCATGGTGATATGAAGGGATGAGGCTGCCCTCAATCCGAATCTGAATTTAGAACAGTCTCAGCATCAGAATCCTCCATAGTTGGATAGATATATCCAAAAAAGACTATATAAAAAAAAAACTTTATTTATTTATAAAATATTTTACCAGGAAGGATACATTGAGATTTCTCTCGTTTTAAGTATGTCCTGGGTCCACAAGACATTGCATTGATACAATAGGGTACAATAAAAAACAAGAACAATAATAATACACAATATATACAAAAAATTGAACATAGAACAGGTAGGAAATATTTAATCAACCATGGCAGGTGCATTCTGTTTTGAGATATGTAGAGAGGGATCTCTTAAAGGATATTAGGCTTGGGGAAGGTTTGAAAGTGTGCGGGAGGTCATTCCATAATTGTGGTGCTCTGTAGGAAAAGGAGGATCAAGCTGCTTTCTTTTTTTTAGATAGATGATTGATAGATATATGGATTATAGAAGATAGATAGATATAAAGAGATAGATGATTGGTAGATAGCTAGATAGATAGACTGAGATTGATGATTGGTAGATAGATAGATAGACTGAAATCGATGATTGATAGACAGACTGAGATAGATAGATAAATGATAGATAAATAATAGATAGATTGATAGATAGATGCCATATCAATAATTTCAATTAGGTTATTAAAAATGTAATAAAGAATATATAAAAATGGATATGTAGAATAATTTCTCTTATACCTGCAGCTCGGTGAGAAGTATGGTCCAATATACACCATTTACATGGGCCAGAAACCGATAGTGATACTTTCTAGCTGTGATGCAGTGAAGGAAGCTCTCATTGATAATGGGGACAAGTTTAGTGGCCGTGGGTACATGCCTTTGATGGAGAGGTTAACCTCAGGACATGGTGAGTAGACATGAGGAACCTTTTAATACAATTTGACTGCTGAAATGTGTGTTGGATGTACAAGGTCTAAAAATGTTAAACTTACCAGGAAAAGTTCCATGACCTAAATAGGTATAGCTTAGAGGACACAAGAGAAAGCGGTGATATGATAGTAAATTTCAAGTATATTAAGGGACTTACCACCTAATACTCCTATATGGTTAATACATAAAGAGACAGAAAACAGTTGCATAATGAATATATATATATACAGTATATATATATATATATATATATATATATATATATATATAAACTGGGAAAGAGATAATGTTAAATGTTAGATCAACTATGGAGGATGCAATTATTGTATCTATACAACAAGCATGCCTAGGATAGCATAATGAAAATATGTTCCTTAGTAAATATATATATATATATATATATATATATATATTGGCAAAGGAGAGCATTCTCACTTAGTCAAACAGCTGCCAGGGTGCTAGTGTGGTGTAAGTACAGCAAAACAAGAAACTTGCACACTCTGGTCTTTTTTGAAACAATCTTTAACTGTGAAAAGTGACTTTTTGGGAACAAAGTATCCCCTTACTCAGACGGTCTGAGGTAAATTTGCTGTCCCCTCAAAATAACTCAACACACAGCCAGTAATGTCTAAACCAATGGCAACAAAAGTGAGTACACCCCTAAGTGGAAATGTCTAAATTGGGCCCAAAGTTTTAATATTTTGTGTAGCCACCATTATTTTCCAGCACTGCCTTAACCCTCTTGGGCATGGAGTTCACCAGAATTTTACAGGATGACACTGGAGTCCTCTTCCGTTCCTCTATGACGACATCACGGAGCTAGTGGGTGTTAGAGATCTTGTGCTCCCCCACCTTCCGTTTGAGGATACCCCACAGATGCTCAATAGGGTTTAGGTCTGGAGACATGCTTGGCCAGTCCATCACCTTTACCCTCAGCATCTTTAGCAAGGTAGTGGTAGTCTTGGAGGTGTGTTTGGGGTCGTTATCATGTTGGAATACTGCCCTGCGGCTGTCATGATCCGGTGTACATGCGCTCAGGACACAGACCCTCGGGGCAGTGGTAGGGATTTGAAGACACCACCCCTTGACCCGGGGAAGAGTATCCTGGACGTGGATAGATGATATTCTGTGATTCATAGTTGCTAGAAGTTATTGTAGAATAAATGGAGAGTGTAATATTTGTATACAATATATTCTGAGTTCACTGTGACTTATAGTTAGTTAATAGAAGTAACTGCAGGATTCAATGAGAGAAAAATATAGCAAAGTGGAATGTACAGGCTTCAGAGTAATCTGGTAAAAGATTGACACTTAGATGCAAACTAAGGATTGTTGCAGGTTCACAGTACATAATATTATATAAAGCTGTATGTCAGAGTTAAAGCACAGCTGCACAGGTACTTAGACAAGCTGCAAGTTTAGGCATTAATTACTGTTTGTGCATTTAGATGCAAACTTGGTTTGTTGCAGGTTCACAGTACATATTATTATAAAGAGCTGTATGTCAGTAGCAGAGCAGCACAGGTGAAAGTTAAGTTTAAGGCATCAATTACTGTTTGAACATATATTGGAGAATCACAGGAAAGCTTTTAATTGAACACATAGATGCAGAGTTCAGAATATGTTAACATATTTGCAGCAGGATATTTCAGCAATGAGAACTTGTAGCAGAGAAAAAGTTATAAAGTTCTGAGTAGGATGCTGTTGTAATTAGAGAGTGATGATAACCAAAAGTATGCTTGATTTATAATAAAGTTCTGAGTTTGTTAAGTAGCAGTGTCCAGGAAACAGAAAATGGAATTATTTGGATACTTGCGATTTGATGATTTTAGGCATTGGAATAGAAAATGCTGTAGGTTGAAATAGTTGGTAAATTCATTCAGGAAACAGTCACAGACCTCTGTTGTTCAGGATCACAACTTCAATGTTAATGCAAGGCACATTAGACCTGAGAAGGCTTAAAAAGAGGCTGAGGTAATCAGGTGCATGAATGATTAATCAGGCAGGCAGGCAAGCTGAATGTGAATACTGCCCAAATGCAGCAGTCAGAGAAGGAAGTCTTAAAGGGATAGTGACATTAGGCTGAGATATGTTACAGATTCCCCTCCTTAAAGGCGACCTCCGGGCGCCCAATACAATCCAAAAGGAGAGAGAACAAAATTGATATGGAGAATCGGTAGTAGGTGTATGGAGGTAGTGAGTCCAATCGGAAATCAAGAAAGGAGGGTTGGAGATCTCTTTAAAAAGTTGAATGACGAAGTAAAGGCCATGTAATTCAGGTATCAAAAGATTTTGACAATGATGAGAGCAAAACTTGAAGTCAACTTTTTTGTAGTCATCGTGAGAATGCATGAGCGTAACATACAATGAGCTTCCTACCACAGAATCATCCTGAGGGTAGACAGGTGGATGTTCTTCATGATAGATGACCATGTACATAGCCAATGAAAAGGCAGCCAGTCCTAGAGATATGAATAGGCTTTCCTCAGCTTCAGAAATAGAGATGCAGCATTCTGGATTGATAACCAGATTAACCACCTTTGGGTCAGAGATTTGAGTATCCTCAGAATTAACCTCTTGGCTGAGGATTAGATATACTCCAAAAGAAAAAGCTATAGCCACTTCTAACACAATAGCAGGGCTTTCTTCAAAATAGGAGATAGGAGTGTAGAGTGCAAGATTTGTCCAGTTCTTGCCATCTTCTAATTCAAAATGAAATGTCTCCTTACTGGATTCAGAATCAAAAGTGTTCTCACTAAGAATATGTATATGAATGTCCACACCAGGGCAAGGTTCAGGAATACCCACATCTGGGCAAGGTTCAGGAATATCCTCAGTAGGATCAGGTGAAGGAATGCCCATGCCAGGGCAAGGTTCAACTATAGAGAAAGAAAAAGAACCCACTTTAGAGCCAGGAACCATACTCTCTTCTGAGCAGAGGGCAAGGCTTTCTTCAGGGTTCATAAACGAAGAATTAACAAGACCCACTTTAGAGCCAAGAACCATACTCGCTTCTGAGTAGAGGGCATGGCTATCTTCAGGATCAAGTATTATTACACCCATTTCTGGGTTAAACAAAGGAATACCCATACCAGGGTCAAAAACAGGAGAGTCCACCTTGATGTCAGGTTTAGTAGTATAATCATGGAAAACAGGAACAGGAATGGGCACAGGGGAATCTTCTTGAAGAACTTTTGTACAAGTTTCAGGTTCAAGAATGTCCACTTGCGAACTTGGTTCAAAGTTGTCCTCACAGGATTGAGTATCAGGAATTCCTGTACAGGAAACTGATGTAGTAGAAAATGTAGGTTGATGCAAAGTATCTCCCAAGGGAAACAATGTCTTAGATGCAATAACAGAAGAATTTTGAGAAGGTGAAGTGTACTGAAATATGCCACACTCAGGTAGATGCGGAGGAATTGTGACACAAGATTCTGACTGAGAAGTTATCTGGAGTTCAGCAGGCATGCTTATTTGAGTTTGAATATCAGAGCTAAATTCTCCAGGGATTATCTCTGGTAAACTGAAAGGTTGTATATCTGGAACAGAATTATCTTTTGCTTCTAGCACAGGGTTTACAGGTATTGAGGCAGCATGAGAGGGATGCAAGAAATCAATAGTTGGAAACAGTTTTTGTAGTTGTTGTAGAGTCTGAGAAGAGAAACCATTAGATGCTTTAAGAAGAGACTGATAGTGACTATAGACATCATCCAGCTCGGTGTTGACAGTGTCAGGAGGCAAGAGAGGGTCTGGTACAACAGAATCTAAAACAGGGGACTCAGGCTGAGTTTCCTCTTTGCACTTCTGATTTTCTGTGGGCAGAAGGATTTTCTTCTTCTTCTTCTTAGAGAGCTTAGATTTCTTCCCAGTATGAGGCTTCTTAGGTTGCTGCCATTGTGGCTTGTAGTAAGGTTGAGAACAGAAATCCTCTTCATCACTGGATGCATAATTCTGATGTGATAAATCAGCATAGTAGTTGAGGGGACCTTTACTCCTAACAGCAGTCTGTAAACCAGATGTCCTTTCTTCCAGCTCTGAATCTGTCCAATCTAACGAATCCATGGTAATATCAGAAATAGGAAGATCAGTATTTCCATGAGAGGTTTCATGATGGGAGCTGTCTGTATCATCCATGTTGTAAATATAACAACCAAGGATGTCATTATAGCAAATAGGTTGAGGTCTTGTCTGAGTTTGTGGCAAATTAAAGTTGCGCTCATACCAGTCTAATGCCAGTTCAGCTGGATCTGTGAAGTCATCCTCCATGTTGACATATTCAGACTCAGAATCAGTATCACCAGGATAGGAATTACAAACAGGAGGAGTAGATGGTTTTCTGGAACAGTAGTCCTGTCTCTTTAAATCTTTAAAAGTCTGAATTTTTTCTGCTGAATCTATGAATGCATCCTCTTCAGTTACATAGTCAGACTCAGAATCAGTTTCACCAAAATGGAAATCACGAACATGAGGAACAGATGAAATTCTAGAATAGTGGTTCTGTCTCTTTAAATCTTTGAAAGCCTGAATTTTTTCTGCTGAAGCTATGGTTAAATCCTCTTCATTTTCATAGTCAGATTCAGGATCAGTTTCACCAAAATGGTAAGCACGAAATTGAGGAACAGATGACATTTTAGAAAAGTGATTCTGTCTCTTTAAATCTTTAAAAATCTGAATTTTTTCTGCTGAAGCTATGGTTAAATCCTCTTCATTTTCATAGTCAGATTCAGGATCAGTTACACCAAAATGGTAACCACGAACTTGAGTAGAGGATTGTCTAGAATGGGAGTACTGTGTCTTTAAATTTTTTAAAGTTTGAAAATCTTCTGTTTTTCCTTTAGGGATTGCTTGGGTCTGAGTTATGTTGTAATTTTTTTTTTCCTTTGAGGGTCGGTGCATCCACTACCACCATTCTGTCATGATCCGGTGTACATGCGCTCAGGACACAGACCCTCGGGGCAGTGGTAGGGATTTGAAGACACCGCCCCTTGACCCGGGGAAGAGTATCCTGGACGTGGATAGATGATATTCTGTGATTCATAGTTGCTAGAAGTTATTGTAGAATAAATGGAGAGTGTAACATTTGTATACAATATATTTTGAGTTCACTGTGACTTATAGTTAGTTAATAGAAGTAACTGCAGGATTCAATGAGAGAAAAATATAGCAAAGTGGAATGTACAGGCTTCAGAGTAATCTGGTAAAAGATTGACACTTAGATGCAAACTAAGGATTGTTGCAGGTTCACAGTACATAATATTATATAAAGCTGTATGTCAGAGTTAAAGCACAGCTGCACAGGTACTTAGACAAGCTGCAAGTTTAGGCATTAATTACTGTTTGTGCATTTAGATGCAAACTTGGTTTGTTGCAGGTTCACAGTACATATTATTATAAAGAGCTGTATGTCAGTAATTAGCAGAGCAGCACAGGTGAAAGTTAAGTTTAAGGCATCAATTACTGTTTGAACATATATTGGAGAATCACAGGAAAGCTTTTAATTGAACACATAGATGCAGAGTTCAGAATATGTTAACATATTTGCAGCAGGATATTTCAGCAATGAGAACTTGTAGCAGAGAAAAAGTTATAAAGTTCTGAGTAGGATGCTGTTGTAATTAGAGAGTGATGATAACCAAAAGTATGCTTGATTTATAATAAAGTTCTGAGATTGTTAAGTAGCAGTGTCCAGGAAACAGAAAATGGAATTATTTGGATACTTGCGATTTGATGATTTTAGGCATTGGAATAGAAAATGCTGTAGGTTGAAATAGTTGGTAAATTCATTCAGGAAACAGTCACAGACCTCTGTTGTTCAGGATCACAACTTCAATGTTAATGCAAGGCACAGTAGACCTGAGAAGGCTTAAAAAGAGGCTGAGGTAATCAGGTGCATGAATGATTAATCAGGCAGGCAGGCAAGCTGAATGTGAATACTGCCCAAATGCAGCAGTCAGAGAAGGAAGTCTTAAAGGGATAGTGACATTAGGCTGAGATATGTTACAGCGGCCCAGTTTCCACTTCAGTATGTCACAATACATGTTGGCATTCATGGTTCCCTAAATGAACTGTAGCTCCCCAGTCCCGACAGCACTCATGCAGGCCCAGACCATGACACTCCCACCACCATGCTTAACTGTAGGTAAGACACACTTGTCTTTGTACTCCTCACCTTGTTGCAGCTACACACGCTTGACACCATCTGAACCAAATAAATTTATCTTGGTCTCATTGGACCACAGGACATGGTTCCAGTAATCAATGTCCTTAGTCTGCTTGTCTTTAGCAAACTGTTTGCAGGCTTTCTTGTGCATCATCTTTAGAAGAGGCTTTCTTCTGGGAAGACAGGCATGCAGACCAATTTGATGCAGTATGCGGCGTATGGTCTGAGCACTGACAGGCTAACCCCCCACCACTTCAACCTCTGCAGCAATGCTGGCAGCACTCATACATCTATTTCCCAAAGACAACCTCTGGATGTGACGCTGAGCATGTGCACTCAACTTCTGTGGTCAACCATGGCAAGGCCTGTTCTGAGTGGAACCAGTCCTGTGAAACCACTGTATGGTCTTGCCCACCATGCTGCAGCTCAGTTTCAGGGTCTTGGCAATCTTCTTATAGCCTATGCCATATTTATGTAGAGCAACAATTCTTTTTTTCAGAACCTCAGAGAGTTCTTTGCCATAAGGTGCCATGTTGAAATTCCAGTGACCAGCATGAGAGAGTGTGAGATTGATACCACCAAATTTAATACACCTGCTCCCCATTCAATCCTGATACCTTGTAACACTAATGAGTCACATGACACTGGGGAGGGAAAATGGCCAATTGGGCTAAATTTGGACATTTCCATTTAGGGGTGTACTCACTTTTGTTGCCAACGGTTTAGACATTAATGGCTGTCTGTTGAGTTATTTTGAGGGACAGCAAATTTACACTGTTATACAAGCTGTACACTCACTACTTTACTTTGCAGCAAAGTGTAATTTCTTCAGTGTTGTCACATGAAAAGATATAATAAAATATTTGCAAAAATGTGAGGGATGCACTCACTTTTGTGAGATACTGTGTGTGTATATATATATATATATATATATATATATTTATATATATGTACTGTATATAAAACAAGATGAAATAATATGAAAAAAATATATATGTATGACCAATATTCCTCTGTAAGTCTTGTAATGTCATATCACTTTGATACATTTCTCTTTTTTATATCAGGGGTTATTTACAGTAATGGGGAACGGTGGAAACAGTTACGTCGTTTTTCATTGATGAATATGAGGAATTTTGGAATGGGAAAGAGAAGCATAGAAGAGAGAATTCAGGAGGAGGCTCAGTTTCTTTTGGAAGAGTTTCGGAAGACAAAAAGTAAGTCAACACACTTTAATGTTTGCAAAATTAATATAGATTGTTGTATAAACAAATGAGTAGATACATCCAGGTTCTCACATTTATTCTTTGTTTCCTCAGGTCATCCAGTAGACCCCACATTCTATTTCAGCAAGGCTGTCTCCAATGTTATTGCTTCTGTAGTTTTTGGAGAACGGTTTGAATATGAAGACAAACAATATCTTTACCTCCTTGATATATTTAACAAGTTATTCAGTGGATTTAGTTCAGTCTCAGTACAGGTAATCACTATTACCTATCAAGAAGGTTGTGATCATTATAAAACTTCAAAATTTTCTCATTAAACCTCTCACTGTCATTATGAAAAAGGGGATATTGTGTAATGAGAATTTCAAACAAAAAAATTAACAGCAACATCATCTTTCATAGATGTACAATGTTTATCCGAACATCATGAAGAAGTTACCTGGACTACACAACCAACTGTTTAATGGTTTCGAAGAAATTAAGACATTTGTTGCCCAAAGAGTCAAAACCCATCAAGAAACACTGGACCCCAATTCTCCTAGAGATTTTATTGATTGCTTCCTTATAAAGATGGAACAGGTAAGTGAAAAGTACATTTTATCATGAGTATTAAAGAAAGAAATGAAAGACAACATTATAGAAAAACGAGTAGAGGATGAAACCATTGGAAGTCCATCCAAAGTTATGATAGAATGCCAACAATTCTATATAAAATAGTTTAACATTTTTCTAAGTACCATGAAGATGGAAAATAGAATATATGGACATTAGCGAAATGATTCAGATATTGCAATATACAACCTCGAGCACTGGTTTTCAAACCTGTACTCAGGCCTCCCTAACATGCCACGTTCTGAGGATATCTGTACTGGAGCACAGGTGAAATAATCAGCGGATTAGTCAACATGGTTATTTTACCTGCTCTCATTCAAGGTAATCCTGAAAACCTGTCCTGTTGGGGAGGCTTGAGGAGAGGTTTGAAAACCAGTGACCTAGAATAATTAATTACATTGCGTATGGTAATGTACATTTAAAAGGGACACATTTAGAAACCTTGACTTCATTTCATACTGTTTAACACATGAAATTCTTTGAATGGCTTTTGTTCAGATTTTGAAATTCAAAGCCATTCTGACCGATGCCTGTATAAGAGGCTGCAGCTGAGCAAGATAGAGATAGGGATCGTCTTCCCTTATGAAAGGGATATGTGCATGGTGGTGGGAGAAACCTAGATGAATTTTGGAAGGAAGATCCATCTTGGAGTAAAGCCAGAAAAAAATGATGGTAGCCATATTAGGAAAATAAGATGATGAAGGCATTGAATATGGTGCTTAGGTTCTTAACATGGACACATTTCTGAATTTTCTAATTGTCAGCAACACATGCTGATACATTAAAAGGGCATCAAACCCAAAATGTTTAATTCATGATTCAGATACAGCACACAGTTTTAAAAAAAAAAATCCAATTCACTTCTATTTTCAAATTTACCATGTTCTCTTGGTATCCTTGTTGAAAAGCAGGTAAGTAGGCTCAGGAGAGTGCAAAATGTCTGAAGCACTATATGACAGTAAGAATACTTTTCACAGTGTTATACATTTTCAAGAGTAATTAACAAAAGAAAAGACTCCTGATTTAAAAGTCATTTAATTTATTCAGGTAACTTGAAGAGCTAAAAAGCATCACACGTTTCGCCCATGGCCGTAATCATAGATCTATGAGCACTAGATTGCAATTGTGTTTGGTAACATGTACCGCGCCAGGCATGTGCACACTTTCTACAAAGGTTTGCTCTTCAACAAGGAGTAATATGAGACCAAAACAAACTTGATAATAGCAGTAAATTTAAGACCTTTTACCATTGTATGCTCTCTCTAACTAATGAAAGAAAACTGGGGGATTGCTAACTCATTTGTTGAGTAGTTAAAGCAATTTGATTATTTTATTTTTTCTGTAATTTTGTATTGTATTTAAAAATGCTAAAATCAATTTTTAAACAAAAACATTACATTTTTCACATAGTCAATGACTTTTTTTTTATAAAAAATTTACATTTTCATCCATGGTTTTTGGCAACGAAATGGGCAATGAGAATGAGAGAAGTGCACCTGTTTTTACCCAGGGATTGTTAAATATAGTCCCCTTTCATTCATATGTTGATCTGAATTAAAAAGATATAATACTTCTATGCTAAATCAGTTGAAAATGATGCAGCATAACGGTAAAAAGTTAACAAGAAAATATCACATGAACATCCCTATGTAACAAAAGAAGAAATTTGACCTCAAAATGTTATCAGCTTACATTAGTTAAACATCTGTGCAGTTATCCTTCAGCTACTGTCTAGCTACAAGTTAAAAAAAAAAAAACCAATAGCCAATCAGCATAAATATGTCAGGGTACTAGGAACCAGACAGAGACATGAAATGCTTTTTTTTCTTTTTCTCGTTGTTTTGTTGATTTACGTTTAATGGTTTATGTTTGTAGTATATTTCCTATTATGCATTACCCAACTAGCCCCGACTTGGATATTTTTGGTTAATATGACTCACTACTCATAAACTATTTTGGTAACCTACTATCCTTAATTCATGAAAGAGTCATTATTTGATTAGTTGGGATATGTTAGTTTTAATTTTGTTATATGTCCTCATTTCTGGGAAAAAAGGTCTAAGTATCAGCAAGGCACATTATAATATTTTCCACAGTAAATAAATAAAAAATCTTTTAAGAAGGCGCTAGACAAGCTCTAAGCATTAAATACAGGGATATAGTATGATGTGGCAATAGGCATTTTTCATCTGTTAATCATACCGTATCCACCTTAATAAAATATACTTATTGAAAAACATTGCAAAAAGGCTTTAGAATAACATATACTAAGGTAATATCCTTCTGTGTAACTAAAACCCCTATTGCCACATCATACTATATCCCTGTCTTTAATGCTTAGAGCTTGTCTAGCGCCTTCTTAAAAGATTTTTTATTTATTTACTGAGGTTTCTGTCTAGGAGGAGGACAGTAATTAAGGAGGCTTAAGCATTTTAAGTCCAGCGCTATATACAATAAAAATCCTTTGAAAATTATAATATTTTCTACGGCAGTCCTTTTTGTATCCTTTCTCCTTTTTTTTTCCTATTCAGTAACTCAGGGCATGCTGTATGTAATTAATGTAGCTGTGATACCTGTCTGTATAATAACCTGCCTGAACTGTCAGATATTATTTTGTCCTGAATGGTGTTCTTTAATTTATACTATGCCCCATCTTAATTGTTTAAACCTGTGCTGAAGACCTTACGGCTAGATTTAGAGTTTGGCGTTAGCCGTCAAAACCAGCGTTAGGGGCTCCTAACGCTGGTTTTGGGCTACCGCTGGTATTTAGAGTCAGTCAGGAAAGGCTCTAACGCTCACTTTACAGCCGTGACTTTTCTATACTGCAGATCCCCCTACGCCAATTGCGTATCCTATCTTTTCAATGGGATCTTTCTAACGCCGGTATTTAGAGTCTTGGCTGAAGTGAGCGTTAGAAATCTAACGACAAGACTCCAGCCGCAGCAAAAAGCCAGGAGTTAAGAGCTTTCTGGGCTAACGCCGGTTCATAAAACTCTTAACTACTGTGCTCTAAAGTACACTAACACCCATAAACTACCTATGTACCCCTAAACCGAGGCCCCCCCACACCGCCGCCACTCTAATAAAAATTTTTAACCCCTAATCTTCCGACCGCACACCGCCGCAACATACATTATCCCTATGTACCCATAATCAGCTGCCCCTAACACCGCCGACCCCTATATTATATTTATTAACCCCTAATCTGCCCCCCCAATGTCGCCGCTACATACCTGCAATTATTAACCCCTAATCTGCCGACCGGACCTCACCGCTACTATAATAAAGTTATTAACCCCTAATCCGCCTCACTCCCGCCTCAATAACCCTATAATAAATAGTATTAACCCCTAATCTGCCCTCCCTAACATCGCTGACACCTAACTTCAAGTATTAACCCCTAATCTGCCGACTGGACCTCACCGCTACTCTAATAAATTTATTAACCCCTAAAGCTAAGTCTAACCCTAACCCTAACACCCCCCTAAGTTAAATATAATTTAAATCTAACGAAATAAAATACATCTTATTAAATAAATTATTCCTATTTAAAGCTAAATACTTACCTGTAAAATAAACCTTAATATAGCTACAATATAAATAATAATTATATTGTAGCTATTTTAGGATTTATATTTATTTTACAGGCAACTTTGTATTTATTTTAACCAGGAACAATAGCTATTAAATAGTTAATAACTATTTAATATCTAACTAGTTAAAATAATTACAAAATTACCTGTAAAATAAATCCTAACCTAAGTTACAATTAAACTTAACACTACACTATCAATAAATTAATTAAATAAATTACCTACAAATACCTACAAATAAATACAATTAAATAAACTAACTAAAGTACAAAAAATAAAAAAATAATTTACAAACATAATAAAAATATTACAACAATTTTAAACTAATTACACCTAATATAATAACAAAGCCCCCCAAAATAAAAAAATGCCCTACCCTATTCTAAAATTAAAATTGAAAAGCTCTTTAACCTTACCAGCCCTTAAAAGGGCCTTTTGCGGGGCATGCCCCACCTCTTTTGCCTGTAAAAAAAAAACATACAATACCCCCCCCCAACATTAGAACCCACCACCCACATACCCCTAATCTAACCCAAACCCCCCTTAAATAAACCTAACACTAAGCCCCTGAAGATCTTCCTACCTTGTCTTCACCACGCCGGGTATCACCGATCGGTCCTCCAGAGGGTCCCGAAGTCTTCATCCTATCCGGCAAGAAGAAGTCCAGAAGAGGCTCCAAAGTCTTCATCCTATCCTGCAGAAGAGGAGATCCGGACCGGCAAACATCTTCATCCAAGCGGCATCTTCTATCTTCATCCATCCGACGACGAGCGGCTCCATCTTCAAGACCTCCGACGCGGATCCATCCTCTTCTTCCGACGTCCTAACACAGAATGAAGGTTCCTTTAAGGGACGTCATCCAAGATAACATCCCTTGAATTCCGATTGGCTGATAGGATTCTATCAGCCAATCGGAATTAAGGTAGGAGAAATCTGATTGGCTGATTTAATCAGCCAATCAGATTGAGCTCACATTCTATTGGCTGTTCCGATCAGCCAATATAATGCAAGCTCAATCTGATTGGCTGATTGGATCAGCCAATCGGATTGAACTTGAATCTGATTGGCTGATTCCATCAGCCAATCAGATTTTTCCTACCTTAATTCCGATTGGCTGATAGAATCCTATCAGCCAATCAGAATTCGAGGGACGCCATCTTGGATGACGTCCCTTAAAGGAACCTTCATTCTGTGTTAGGACGTCGGAAGAAGAGGATGGATCCGTGCCGGAGGTCTTGAAGATTGAGCCACTCGTCAGCGGATGGATGAAGATAGAAGATGCCGCTTGGATGAAGATGTTTGCCGGTCTTGATCTCCTCTTCTGCCCGGATAGGATGAAGACTTTGGAGCCCCTTCTGGACATCTTCTTGCCGGATAGGATGAAGACTTCGGGACCCTCTGAAGGACCGATCGGTGATACCCGGCGTGGTGAAGACAAGGTAGGAAGATCTTCAGGGGCTTAGTGTTAGGTTAATTTAAGTGGGGTTTGGGTTAGATTAGGGGTATGTGGGTGGTGGGTTGTAATGTTGGGGGGGTTATTGTATGTTTTTTTTTACAGGCAAAAGAGCTGAATTATTTGGGGCATGCCCTGCAAAAGGCCCTTTTAAGGGCTGGTAAGGTAAAAGAGCTTTTCAATTTTAATTTTAGAATAGGGTAGGGCATTTTTTTTATTTTGGGGTGCTTTGTTATTTTATTAGGGGGCTTAGAGTAGGTGTAATTAGTTTAAAATTGTTGTAATATTTTTATTATGTTTGTAAATTATTTTTTTATTTTTTTTTTAACTTAGCTTTTTTATTTTTTGTACTTTAGTTAGTTTATTTAATTGTATTTATTTGTAGGTATTTGTAGGTAATTTATTTAATTAATTTAATGATAGTGTAGTGTTAGGTTTAATTGTAGATAATTGTAGGTATTTTATTTAATTAATTTATTGATAGTGTAGTGTTAGGTTTAATTGTAACTTAGGTTAGGAATTATTTTACAGGTAATTTGGTAATTATTTTAACTAGGTAGCTATTAAATAGTTATTAACTATTTAATAGCTATTGTACCTGGTTAAAATAAATACAAAGTTGCCTGTAAAATAAATATTAATCCTAAAATAGCTACAATATAATTATTATTTATATTGTAGCTATATTAGGGTTTATTTTACAGGTAAGTATTTAGCTTTAAATAGGAATAATTTATTTAATAAGAAATAATTTATTTAGTTAGATAAAAATTATATTTAACTTAGGGGGGTGTTAGGGTTAGACTTAGCTTTAGGGGTTAATAACTTTATTATAGTAGCGGTAAATTCCGGTCGGCAGATTAGGGGTTAATAATTGTAGGTAGGTAGCGGCGACGTTGGGGGCGGCAGATTATGGGTTAATAAGTGTAAGGTTAGGGGTGTTTAGACTCGGGGTTCATGTTAGGGTGTTAGGTGCAGACTTAGGAAGTGTTTCTCCATAGGAAACAATGGGGCTGCGTTAGGAGCTGAACGCTGCTTTTTTGCAGTTGTTAGGTTTTTTTTCAGCTCAAATGGCCCCATTGTTTCCTATTGTGCACGTTTTTGAAGCTGGTCACGTCCGTAAGCACCGCTGGTATTGAGAGTTGCAGTGGCCGTAAATTATGCTCTACGCTCCCTTTTTGGATCCTAACGCAGCCCTTCTGTGAACTCTAAATACCAGTGGTATTTAAAAGGTGCGGGGGAAAAGAAACCAGCATTAGTTACGCGGGTCGTTACCGACAAAACTCTAAATCTAGCCGTTAATAAAAAGAAAAAAGTGGAAATGCTAAATGAATCACATCTTTATTAAAAAATAACTAAAAGTTATAACGAGACAAAAAGCCAAATAACAAACAAGCAGTCAAAGCCAGAGCCAGGGGCGGAACGACCATTGGTGCAGCAGGTGCAGTCGCACCAGGGCCCAAGAGCTGGAGGGGGCCCATAACAGCCAGTCCATACATAGTTGTGTGCAGAATGTTTAAAATCCTAATGCGGGGGAGCCTATTATTAGTGCGGGTGGTAGGCCTATCTGTCTCGATCTATCTATCTACCATCAAAATCATTATATAGAGCAAAACGAATATTAATACTTTTGCTTTCTACTGAGTTACCTTTGTGGGGGCCCAAACAAATCTTGCACCAGGGACCTCTGTTGAGTAGGTCCGCTACTGGACAGAGCGGGTAGTCAGACGAGCCGGGTCAGGAACCAAAGCAAGTAGTCAGACAAGCCGGGGTCAGGAACACGAAGATCAGCGAAGTCAGGAACAAGCCAGGGATCAGGAACCAGAGCGGATGTTAAACAAGCCAGGTAATACATGGAGTCAGAACTCAGCAACTCACAGAGAAGTCAGAGACAACGCAAGAGCAAATCAGAGTGAACTGAGGCACTTAAAGGGACATAATACTCATATGCTAAATCACTTGAAACTGATGCAGTATAACTGTAAATAGCTGACAGGAAAATATCACATGAGCATCTCTATGTAAAAAAGGAAGATATTTTACATCCCAATCTCCTCAGCACAGCAGAGTAAGTTCTGTGTAAAAAGTTATACTCAACTGCTGCTCAGCTGCAGGTAAAAAAAAAAAATATATTAAGAAATGAACAGCTGCCAATCAGCATCAGCAGTGCTGAGGTCATACACTCTTTTATTGTGATCTCATGAGATTTCACTTAACTCTCATGAGATTTAATAGTAAACTGAATAGGGAAATAAGATGAGTGTGCACGAAAGCTCACTCCCTTAGCTGTCCCGGGACAGACATACTGATTTGCTGCTTTGAAGTCCTTTACAATGGGATGTGGCTAGTGAGGGATTTTTGAGGTAAAATATCTTTCTTTTTTACATAGAGATGTTCAGGTGATATTTTCTAGTGAGCTTTTTACATCTATGCTGCTTCACTTTCAAGTGTTTCAACATTTGGGTATCATGGCCCTTTAAATAGTAAGTGATGACATAATCATTCTGGGACTGCAACCTGTCTCTCACTGATGATGTTCTCCAGTTTGGCCATAAGAGAGAGCTTGGGTGTAGTGAGCAGCATTACACACTCTGCTTCAAGCAAGGAGAAAACACAGGTGAGAGAAATGGCAGCCATAACAAAAAGCTGCAAACAACAAGGGAAGTCAGGTGAAACCCTGTGTAACAGTTCAAATTACAAATATACTTTAAATTACAATGTTCCAATAAAATCCACAATGTAAATAAACTTAGGAGATTCATTTAAGCATAAAGTTCTTAAAAGTAAACTAATCAACTCTTAAAAGAGCTCTCAAAAGTAATAATCTTTAATAAAGAACTCTTAATAGAGTGATAATTTTAGAGTACAAATATAATATTTAGTCTTAAAGGTTATTTAATATGAGGAATTTTAGATCCTTAATCTGACTTGTAAAGTGCGTATATATATATATATATATGTATATTTATGCAATATTTTCTGATTTTATCCCAGAGTGACAATATAGCATACGTCCATAAAGTATATCTGTTTATTTACACAGCTTTTATGGCTCATTTGAGGAATTAACAATTAAACTCTAACTAATCCAGATATATACACGTTATGTCTTCTTGACCATGCAAGGCATAAATTATATGAAATCTGGCTTATTATTTAGCTAAAAAGGGGCTTACAGTGTACAAATTATAGCTATGGGATTAAATATTTCTATATTATATTAATAGATAGAACTGACTAAGTTCTAGTTTAAAATATTGCATAAATACACATATAGATGAGGAACTGATAAATAACCCAATATAATAAGACTCTTAAAATTACTGTTGGTTTCAAAATACACAATTATTTATTAGGTCAGCTATAAAACATAAAATGACACAATATTCAATGCATAGGCCTAAAGACAATAACAATTAACATTTACTTAAAAATATACATTTACACAAACATACATGGGTACCTTGAGATTATCTTGTGGACAAATTCTTTCAGCTAGCTCTCTTTGTGTCCTCTCTCCTTCCCTTCATACTCCTGACTCTCTTTTCTAACTGACTACATCTACTACTATATATTCAATCCTTGCCCCACCTGTTAGTATTACTCTTGATACCATTGGTTCATTTGTTCCCGCCTCACCATATTTGGAAGACTGAATGCTATTGGTCCTAGCTGTTTACATGTAAATAGGGGCTATTGGAGTGGGTGATACCTATAAATCATATGGCTTGGACAGCTGTTGTGATTGTAAGGTCAGATGTTCCTTTCTCCATGATAACCTGTTATTTACCATCCACACCCCAACAGGTACATGAAAGACTCCTATTTACATGTAAACAGTTGGTGACTCTTTATGAATGGGAATAAGCCTGAGAAAATAACTCCTTTGTTTACCATCTTGATTCTCTTTGAGATAGACAGGGCATGGTAAACAAAAAGGCATGTATAGCTTTTGTTCTTGAGACAGGGCAGTAACCAAAAGACTTCATAACTTTTGTAACTGAAAATAGAGCATAGAAAGATAGACAGCTTCTATATTTCTCATGGCTAATATGATGACTAGAATATTATACAAATACATAAATATGCTCATGCATACAATATATAGATTGAAATGGAACTATAACATAAGCACATTGCCAAACTGTAACAGTCCCCCGCTTTGTGGCCTTGAAAGCTTTAGCCAATGGCCACACATTATGTATCTTGCTTATGTATTTCTCCCATGATCAGACCCTTACTAGACAACCTATGCATTATTACAAAGTATTATGTACAGTATCCTGCTATAACTCATGGTAATGTGTTCCGTGAGATGAAGTTTAATTTAGCAAAGATTAACACGACTAGCCAATAGTATTAATTATGCTATTTTACACTGGTGCTGGCATCTGGAAGCTTGGTATCCTTATGTAAGACAAGATCTGTACATCCATCAGTCCATTTTGTACGTCTTAAACACCTTCTTGTACAAACGTTTGTTATGAGGGCAAAGGCGCGTATACACTTTCGTATTGGAACAGGTTTTCTTTCCTTTTTCCACAGGGGCCTGCTCGGTAAGTGGTGATATTTTAGTAAACTGTTATCACCTTGCAGCGCCACAAGTCCATTTTTTTAGTATATGCACATGCAAGTAAAGGGTTTCGAATTCAGTGGAAATGTTGTGAACACAGGAACCTGTGGTGGCCTCTTCTCATGCTGTAGTCACCGTGAAATGATGTGGGTCCCTGGCTCTGTAACATGAATGTACCCCTTTTGATGATCCACTTGCATAGCTGCACTATGCTTCCTTCAGGGATGATGGTAGTGTCTTTGTGATAGGTTGTGACAGGATCTTGAATCTTCCATCTTTCTTCTGTCTCTGGGATGTTATTTTCTATCTTGAAGTAATATCATCAGCAGAGAAGTCCCAGATCTACACAGCACATCTTCAGTAGTTAAAAAAAAACTTGCTTGGCAGAATCAAAGCTATTGACAGTGGTGTTGGTATCCCAAATCTTGGAGAGGCAAATACTGCCATTATTCTCCTGAGAATTACATTCTCTTTTGACATTCATCTCACACCTGATAGGTTTGAACACAAAACCATATAGGTTATAACTGAAAAATCAACATATTTATGTTACTCCGATTAAAATATTAACCAACATATAAACACAACAAAATAAAACAAAAATAATTCCCTACACCTTCTACACTAAGTATTAAAACAAAAGCATTACTCACTCTATGTCAATATGCCTATAATACACTTTAAACCAGATGTCTACCTGACTTCCCTAAAATGGTCTAACACCTATTATGTATATTATTTTATATCATAGTATTCATGATGTTTTTAAGGTCATAAATGTACTGGGTAAGACACATTTCTATCAGAACCTCAATATCTTATAGAGATGGTATTAAAAACTGGAATCCCACTTTGCTTTAATAAATATATATAACTAATCATTAGGATTTGTGGATAATTAATCTTTTCCTCAGGCTTTAATAATAAAGAGGAAAAATAAATTTAGTTAATGTTTGGTTTTTAATGGGAAAGGGATACCATCCTATATGGAGATATTGAGCTTCTGTTAATTATTTAGATTGAATGGAAGTTCTGTATGATAAAGTAGGTCTGAATTAAAATTTATCATAACATATCTAAATACACATATTTACAACTTTCAGTGATAACATGCTGCAATGCTGCTTTTTGCTTTGGTTACTACAGTAAGTCTATCCAAAGAATGCCCATTAATTGTGATACAAATTATTATTAACAGGCATAGTATATCAGTCCAATAACTATAATGAAATATCATTGTAGATGTTGTTTCTGCGTTTCTGCTCAGCTGTTGGGATTCTGAGGAAGCATTTACAGATATCCATCACTGGTTTTCGATTTTTCTAGAAAAAAACAAACAAAACAAATGTAATTACTTTTCTAATTGAACAACTATTATTTACATTTTGGAAACATCTCTCGGACATCCCTCTCTTAAATTTTATAATACTGCTCTAAAGCAATCCAAAATATTTTGAGCACATCATTTTGTTAAAATCATTTAATATTATTTTTCCTAGGGGTAATACAACTGGCTGTGACAAAAACAAACAATTGCACTAGGGATGCTCTGTTTTAAACAAACAATGGAGTGAGATATTTCCAAATTAAAGATAGACAGGAAGAACATTTTGTAAACATGCTGGGAGACAAAGGGTGAATGTGCCTCAGGACCACCAATAGTTAATTCTATTCTAAGGTAGGCACACCCTATTTTAACTGTTTAACAATTTAACAAACAAGTGCCCAGACAGGAGGACACTTCCCTGAAAGACATCTCTCTCCCCCCCTTGGGCCCAATGTTTGTTTAGAACTAATTAAAAGCTGTAGTAGTTCCAAGAACAATGGTAATACAATTATACTCACCATTGCTGTAAAAATACCACCCATCTCTGTAAGAAAGATTCCTCCATGCTTCTCTTCGTTACATGTGTTGGATTGGAGCTGAAAAATACTCTTTGTAGAAAATAGATTTAGATCATGTAACCATTTTGCATATGATTTTTGGGAACCATGGGATGTATCAAAACTCCAAGTGTACCTCTGTTTTTCCAAGAAATGAGGAAAAACAGGTTTACATGGTAGATCATAACAATACTGTTTTTCTTTAAAACCATTAATTGTATCCATGATTTCCACCCATCTGTTGCTCTGTAAATCATTTGTTAATATGTCAAGTTCCAAAACCTTAACTACAATATCTGTTTTAGTTCTTAATGCATTCCCCAAACATATTTTGAAGAGATCCATGTTCTCATTTTTAAGCAAATCACTGCAGATATCATTGTGTAACTGTGGCATTTTTATAGTATAATTTGGTAATTTAGATACACATGTATCACACTCTTTTTGAGCTGTGCAATTTTGGCCTGAATTTGCTATAAAACTTGAATTGGGCATTGTAGTAATTAAAATTGGTGTGGAGTGGTTGTTAGATACAGTATTTGAAATATTGCCTCTGGTAGCAGGGCATAACACAGGTGTTGCTAGAAAAACAGGGATTTCACCTATGTTTACTGAATTCACTGTATCTTTTAAACTCAAATTGATTGTTTTATCAGTTTTGTCAAATAAAATTACATTCCCTGTCTCCCCCACTTTGTCACAGTTATTCAATGAATATGTTTGGGTGGATGCATCTTTTTTCAAAGTTTGTAGCAAATGAGTATTTTGTACACTTTGTGATTGTGTAAGTTTATTTTGGATAACTTTATTTTCACTAATTATATTATCCATTTCATTTTCTGTTTTAATCAATTTTTCCTTACACATTTTAAGTTCTGTTTGTGCAGTAGCACAGTTCTCATCACTTTTTTCTTTTAAGCATTTTATTTCATCATTAAGTGATGTTAAGAAACTGACTTTACATTCCAATTTGTCAATTTCTTTTTCTTTCTGGTCAATTTCTTTTTGTTTGAGAATTAAATTTTCATTAGAATTGTGAAGGGCGTCATTTAAAACTTCTATTTTGGCATTCATTGCCAAGCATGCAGCAAACATACTTGCTACTGCTCTGCCCTTTAATTTTTTACTTTTTTTAGAGAAAGTCATCTCTTTTTCAAATAAATCCTGGACATATTTCCAAGGATTCTCTTTTTCATGAACATCACAAGCAAAATCTTTACTTTTGTGACTTGTGATGTAAGTAACTAAAAAGCTTTCTAATGCAGATATTGTAGCCATCTTGGAAAAAACTCAAACAAAATGATAATAAAGTTAAAAAAAAAAATCAAATAAAAAAAAATAAAAAAAAAATTCCCTTAATTATGTACTACTTGTAATACCATTAATTGCCAAATCAAAAAATCAAAAAGAAAAAAAAAAAAAAATCAAAGGCAAGACAAGTTAGTAGAGGGAAACCTTTTCAATATTAATAAAACAAAGCTTCCCTTTGCTTAGCCGGCAACAATATTTATTTATTAATTCAAAAAGAAACGTTTCAAATTTAATCCTCTTGAGGGATTTTACTGGTTCAAAATGAAGCCAGAAATAAGCTTATTTTATGGCATTGAATAATTGTGGTTTTATCACTGCTGAGTGGCTGGATCAGCCTGAACTCGCCTAATAATCTTCTATGGTCAGAACCATAGCTAGAAATTGTTGTAAATGAATACCAACAGTTAAACTATATTTGTTTTAAATGATGAGGAATCTTTGAATAGAAGTAAACGTTCCAACAAGGTATTACTACTAGCTCAATAATAAGAATATACTATAATTCAGTTATTGCTGGTGGCTGCCTCAGCCTGAACACTGCTAATAGCCTCACCATACGTGTAAAACGTATATGCCGGATAAAATATCTTAATGGAGGGGGGCGGAGCCAGCTGCCAACATGGATGGCTGCTAAAACATAGAGCTCCGATAATTAGGGAACTGTAGGCGCTAACTACCATCTAATCAGCACCTATATCACCTTATAATTAATTTCTAACAGCAACTAGACCACTCCAGTCTCAGTGTGTGCTATTTTGGAGTCGAATTACTACTCTAATACGGTGCTGTATAGTTTCATGGGAGCAAAGCCACGCGGCTTTCTGATATCACTCAGCATGGAAGGAAGCTGCGCCACTCTGCAAGCCGCACTTAAAAAGTTGGCAGATCAGATGGACTTTTGCTATACGGACCTCCTTGCAGTTTGTAACAGCAAGATCAGTGTTTACCCCGATGGGTCTTATGAGGATAAGTTGGTCCCCAATGGTAAGAGGACTCTCAGCACACCGGATCAGACTGCTCCAGGCCTCTCTAACTCGGCAACGGGGTCCTTAACAATGCAGTCGGCTGTGGATGTACTACAGAATACTCAACCTATTCCTTCGGTGGCAAAATCCCTTATACTAACGGAACACATACATACAAGGACTCAGAGCATGACCCACATGTACCCGGAGTTAGATTTGGATTACACAGTTACTACTATGGGTATCGCATCATCGCCGGAACAAGACCCACAGAATATAGAGCGCTACCGACATGCTAAGGTGAATCCCCTCTCAGTAGTGAAGCCGCACAGCATGCGCCCTAATTGCGGAGTGCTGATACTCCGGTGTGAGGAGAATCCAGAATTTACACTCTCTCTGCAGTCGTGGACCTGGATATGGTTTTCTGACTTTCCCCCATCATTTAGTCCGGTTTACGCTGGTATGGTGCAGACCCCTGGCTATGCCGTTCTGGTTGAGGAGGCCCTACGTCGCAGACCAGTAATCTTTGCTCACAGTAGACTTGACATTAATAAATGTACTACTAGAGCTGGAGTAGGATAGCTATCAGAACGGCACCCTGCAGTCCCCTATTAGCCAAAGAAAGTTTCGCTGGCAACCCTGTGCTTAAGATGTAGAGGACTTTGGAAATTGATGATAGCGACTAGCAGCTAGAACTATATCCTTATTTTTTTTTATTATTTTTATTTGCTACATGCTGTTATCTGTATATATGTTTTCTTGTTGTCAGAAGGGGTTTATGTTAAGCTAGCTCCTTAAGTCTTTATGTGGTCACTTGAACAAGCTACCCATGGAACTTTCCCATGATAAAAGATAAACTCCTCACATTGCAAGGACTACACATGCTTACATAAAGTATATGAATGATGTTCCTGTACTTCGCTACTGACAACAGAGGTTCATGAAAGTATCGCATGATCTGAGCATATCACCAGCCGGGCCTCACAAGTTGCCTGTCATACACTACAACGGCCTAGTGAGAGGCCCTTTTGATCCGGGAGGCTATCTCCATTATTTGCGGACAGATTCGGTTGAGAGACTGTGACGCAGGCAGACAGTCTGTGGCTTTACAGTGGGTCCCGTTGCAACGATATGGAACTCTTTATTAAACTGTAATTCTGCACATTATCGGCATATGTAGTAATATTTAGGATACTGATCATACCCAAAAGTGTCAGTTAGAATTGATGGTAATAAAATGTTTACATGTTTATGTAGGATAGCAGAGATCATTACTAAAGGGCTTTAGTTTTGCTATATGATAATGTGTCTACATCTGTGACTTTAAAATTGAGTATAGATGGAGCTACTAGCTCTAACAATCACCTCTCTTTTGACAACCTTGATTATATGGAAAATGTATGTTAATGTTAATTGTTATTGAGTTTATAACTGATTGTTCCATTTTAGTCTACTACATATCTATGCCCTAAAAGTTTTTTCTCTAGAAATAGGTAGTTATTGACTTCCTATATTATACACTTAGTAATTAGCCCAAGCAGTTAAGTGATTAAATTCCAGTATAGATTACCTGCGACCAACCAAAATGTTGAGACTGATTTCTGCCCATGGAGCAAAGATTGCACTTATATACCATCTCCCTCCTCCTATACTAAAGCAGGCATAGGCTAATATGCTTCTAGCATGCCAGCACAGACCCATAAAAATAGCTTCTGGTACCTTTCATGATTATTATTGTCCACTGGGCACAAAGATTTACTGTTACTTAAACATTTTTTGCTGTAATATCAATGTTGAGATTTTCCTATTTATATGCGTCATAAAGAACTCCTCTATTTAGCCATATTTTACTTTGACATATCTAGATGTCTTCCTAGTTCATAACAGCAACTCTACCGGTGTATCCTTGTAATTGACTGTTAAAGCCTTAGACGGGGTCCGTCATTAGATTATCTTCAACATTTTCTATCTAAGACCACTTATATATGCCTATTTTAAAGGTTATAAGGTTTAATGTTTTTTTTTTTTTTTTTTAAATGTATAAAACATTTCTACCTATTGTCACGCTAGGAGAATATTGATAACTGTCCTGCACAGTATATATTGGTACCGTTCTCGTTGTATACTTTTAGGTGATGCATACTAGCTAATATCATGCCAGTTAGGGCCTTAAAGAGTCAGTCTATACTATTCCCTGGTTGTGATGTCACTCCTATCTATAGCTCCCATTTTTTATACACTAAGGATATATATGAGAGTTACACTGTAAGCCTTATTATCGTTCTTTCTCAAGAAAATGATATTCTCTGCGGTGACTTTATAGCTTGTACAATTTATCTGTTACTGCTGGGCCCCTCTCCTTCCTTTCCCGCCGGTACTGGTTGCCTGCGGGTCATACCCCTTCTCCTTTTTCCCGCATCGTCTATTGCTGACATTTCCCCAGGAGAGGGGCTCACCCAATATAACTTATGGCTCCTCCCCCATCCTCAAAAGTATTTATAGCTCCGTCCCCCGCCCTCATAGCTATAATCCACTCTTATATTAGGTGGATAAATAAGCGGTATTAACCCGCTACAAACATCACTTTGTCATAAGTTGCTCTTAGTCTTTTGTTTATCATGAAAATGAGGCTCTTTGCCCCCTGTTCACGTGTATCTAATAGGAGCAACTTGTTATGATTCCCTATAATTTGTCAATCCTTCAAAAATAAATACACCTCTATTATAATTAATGTACCATTCTATAGGAAGTATAATCTATCAGGGTTGTTTAAATTCTATCATTTTATTATTTTATTATGTATCTACATAGGAAACAAAACAAAATAGAAAAGAGGGAATGCCAGAACGTGATTATTTTATATTATACTGGAGACTTTAGGAATGTACAAGCCTTTGATGTATAATGTATTTACTCTTTGTATAATGTTTATTGTGCTTTAATTTTGTACTCCTGGTATCCCTCAATAAAAAAACTTTGATTCTCAAAAAAAAAAAAATATCTTAATGGAGACGCAAATTTCTATTACCTGAAGTGGCCGCCAACTCTTAAAAGAGCTCTCAAAAGTAATAATCTTTAATAAAGAACTCTTAATAGAGTGATAATTTTAGAGTATAAATATAATATTTAGTCTTAAAGGTTATTTAATATGAGGAATTTTAGATCCTTAATCTGACTTGTAAAGTGCGTATATATATATATATGTATATTTATGCAATATTTTCTGATTTTATCCCAGAGTGACAATATAGCATACGTCCATAAAGTATATCTGTTTATTTACACAGCTTTTATGGCTCATTTGAGGAATTAACAATTAAACTCTAACTAATCCAGATATATACACGTTATGTCTTCTTGACCATGCAAGGCATAAATTATATGAAATCTGGCTTATTATTTAGCTAAAAAGGGGCTTACAGTGTACAAATTATAGCTATGGGATTAAATATTTCTATATTATATTAATAGATAGAACTGACTAAGTTCTAGTTTAAAATATTGCATAAATACACATATAGATGAGGAACTGATAAATAACCCAATATAATAAGACTCTTAAAATTACTGTTGGTTTCAAAATACACAATTATTTATTAGGTCAGCTATAAAACATAAAATGACACAATATTCAATGCATAGGCCTAAAGACAATAACAATTAACATTTACTTAAAAATATACATTTACACAAACATACATGGGTACCTTGAGATTATCTTGTGGACAAATTCTTTCAGCTAGCTCTCTTTGTGTCCTCTCTCCTTCCCTTCATACTCCTGACTCTCTTTTCTAACTGACTACATCTACTACTATATATTCAATCCTTGCCCCACCTGTTAGTATTACTCTTGATACCATTGGTTCATTTGTTCCCGCCTCACCATATTTGGAAGACTGAATGCTATTGGTCCTAGCTGTTTACATGTAAATAGGGGCTATTGGAGTGGGTGATACCTATAAATCATATGGCTTGGACAGCTGTTGTGATTGTAAGGTCAGATGTTCCTTTCTCCATGATAACCTGTTATTTACCATCCACACCCCAACAGGTACATGAAAGACTCCTATTTACATGTAAACAGTTGGTGACTCTTTATGAATGGGAATAAGCCTGAGAAAATAACTCCTTTGTTTACCATCTTGATTCTCTTTGAGATAGACAGGGCATGGTAAACAAAAAGGCATGTATAGCTTTTGTTCTTGAGACAGGGCAGTAACCAAAAGACTTCATAACTTTTGTAACTGAAAATAGAGCATAGAAAGATAGACAGCTTCTATATTTCTCATGGCTAATATGATGACTAGAATATTATACAAATACATAAATATGCTCATGCATACAATATATAGATTGAAATGGAACTATAACATAAGCACATTGCCAAACTGTAACAAAGTGTGTTTTCCCAGCTGTTTGGTTAAAAGGAACTGACCTGTCCTAATAACTGTTATACTGGGAAGTTTATATAGTTACTTATGGTTAGTATATCCTGTCTATGATATAGTGATACCACAAGATTACTTTCTTCAACTCTGTGCAGGGAGAGATGAAGTGTTAAGCATGTCATTTAAAAGTAAATAACATTAAGGAGGTGCGCTCATTAGCAAAATATGTAATCAAATAAGGTGCAGTCTGAGTAAATAAAAGTTCTCTTACCAAGCGTGGTTAAGGATATGTTTAAGTATTGGCTCAGGATGGGAGCGGAGGTAATTTACAAGTTCGTAGCTGCTGTAGGAGTACAGCTTGTCCTCAGTAGCGTGGCGAACACGGAAGTGTGAGTGAAGCGGCAGTCGGTGACGTCACCCGCCAGTCAGCTGTTAGAAGAGGAGCGGTCCGATGTTACGCTCAGGGATCTGAGCCTCAGGTAAGCGTTTCAGAATAGAAGCAATCTCCTGTAAACCAGTAGGGAGAGGGTGTAGCCAGGAAAGTGAACACTTCAGGAAACTGAGAACAGATGAGCTTGATTAGCAACAGCAGGATGCTGGGAAATCACAGCTAATACCAAGCAATGATAGAGGATAGGTAAAACCCCTTTATAGGAGGGAAATGAAACAGAGGCAGAAAAGTTAACCCATGATGGTACATGAGATATGACAGAGACCCCCCAAAAAATGAACCACACCGGGGTTCAAGGATGAGGGCGATCCGGATTCCTTCGATGAAATAAAGATACGAGTCGGGGTGCTGACAAATTAACAGAGGGCTCCCATGAGTCATCTTCAGTGGTGTAACCCTTCCAGTGAACCAAATACTGTAAACGACCAGATACTAACCGTGAGTCCAATATCTTTTCAACTTCAAACTCATAGTCAGGAGCTATGGGTAACGGTGCATTGGTAGTTGATGGTGCAGATCTTAATTCTTTATATGGTTTCAATAAGTTAACATGAAATGTAGGATGTATTTTATAATTATCCGGAAGATCCAACGTCACAGCTTTGATGTTGACAATTTTTTTAATAGGAAAGGGTCCAACAAAAAACCTGTTAAATTTTCTAGAGGGTGTGCTAAGACGCAAATTCTTTGTTGATAACCAGACGAGGTCCCCAACCATATAGTTTGGGGCTGGGCGTCTCCTAAGGTTGTAGTATTTCCTATGTCTTTCCTGGGCTACTCGGATATTATCAGCGAGTATAGTGAAAGTTTCTGCAATGTTATTTGTTGTGTCATTAACTACCGGACAGGAGCTCTCTTGCTGAGGATTAACATGAAAAGTTGGGTGAAACCCATAGTTGGCAAAGAATGGTGTGGATTTAAGAGATGAGTGATGAGCGTTATTATGAGCAAATTCTGCTAATGGCAGCAGCGATGTCCAATTGTCCTGGTTTTGAGTAGTGAAGCACCTGAGATATTCCTCTAACCACTGATTGGTTCTTTCCGTTTGCCCATTTGTTTGGGGATGATAGGCTGTACTCAAACGTTGTTCAATTGATAAAGAGGAACAAAGTTCTTTCCACAACCGAGAAGTAAATTGGGTTCCTCTATCCGTAGTTATTGACTGTTGTAGACCATGAAGTTTTATGACATTATTGATTAATAAAGTTGCAGTTTCCAGTGATGTGGGCAATTTATGATAAGGGACGAAGTGTGCCATCTTAGAGAACAGGTCTACTACTACCAGGATTGTGTTGTTGTTATTAGATCTTGGCAATTCAACAATAAAATCAGCTGCAATATGAGTCCATGGTTTTTCAGGAATAGGTAAAGATAATAGATATCCGACTGGTTTAGCCTTTTCATATTTACAAGTAGTACAAATCTCACAGGATTGTATATATTTAATGACGTCTGGGTTCATATGTGGCCACCAGTAAGATCTCTTAGTTAGTTCTAAAGTTCTCTGTATTCCTGGGTGTCCAGTTAAACAGGTATCATGCATGCTTTTAAGTATGTTCATTCTCTGTGATGGAGGAACATATATTTTATCCTTATAGTAATATAAACCTTCTGAGTCTTGGGTTAGGATATCCCTTGGAAGGGTGTTTTCTGTTTCTTGATCAACCTGTAATTGTGATCTGGAGTTGAATGCAATTCCTATCATTTCTTGTAAACAGTGTTCAGGAATTATTGTACCATAGGGTGAGTTTACTTTAGGTTTTTCAGGTAATCTTGAGAGTATATCTGCTTTGGTATTTTTAGATGCAGGTCTGTAAATGATGTTATATAGGAATCTTGAAAAAAATAGACTCCACCTGACTTGCCTGGAAGTCAAGGTCCTGTGAGTCTTTAGGTATTGCAGGTTCCTATGATCGGTGTAAATTTGTATGGGTATGTCTGTACCCTCCAGAAGATGCCTCCAATGCTCCAAAGCCGATTTCATTGCCAACAACTCCTTTTCCCCTACATGATAGTTGATTTCTGAGACTGTTAAAACTCTAGAGTAGTACGCTACTGGGTGTAATGGTTCTTGAGGTGATGGTCGTTGTGATAAAATGGCACCTATTGCATAGTGAGATGCATCAACTTCTAATATATATTGTAAATTAGGTTTGGGGTATGATAGAATGGGTGCTGTGGTAAATCTAGTCTGTAAATACTGAAAAACTTCATCAGCATCTTGTGACCATTTGAAGGGTATGTTGGCCTTTGTTAATTCAGTAAGAGGTTTCGCTATTCTAGCGAAATCTTTTATGAACTTTCGATAAAAGTTGGAAAATCCAAGAAATTTCTGTACTTCATTCTTAGACTTTGGTTTCTGTCATATCTCATGTACCATCATGGGTTAAATTTTCTGCCTCTGTTTCATTTCCCTCCTATAAAGGGGTTTTACCTATCCTCTATCATTGCTTGGTATTTCTGTAACAGTTCAAATTACAAATATACTTTAAATTACAATGTTCCAATAAAATCCACAATGTAAATAAACTTAGGAGATTCATTTAAGCATAAAGTGTGTTTTCACAGCTGTTTGGTTAAAAGGAACTGACCTGTCCTAATAACTGTTATACTGGGAAGTTTATATAGTTACTTATGGTTAGTATATCCTGTCTATGATATAGTGATACCACAAGATTACTTTCTTCAACTCTGTGCAGGGAGAGATGAAGTGTTAAGCATGTCATTTAAAAGTAAATAACATTAAGGAGGTGCGCTCATTAGCAAAATATGTAATCAAATAAGGTGCAGTCTGAGTAAATAAAAGTTCTCTTACCAAGCGTGGTTAAGGATATGTTTAAGTATTGGCTCAGGATGGGAGCGGAGGTAATTTACAAGTTCGTAGCTGCTGTAGGAGTACAGCTTGTCCTCAGTAGCGTGGCGAACACGGAAGTGTGAGTGAAGCGGCAGTCGGTGACGTCACCCGCCAGTCAGCTGTTAGAAGAGGAGTGGTCCGATGTTACGCTCAGGGATCTGAGCCTCAGGTAAGCGTTTCAGAATTGAAGCAATCTCCTGTAAACCAGTAGGGAGAGGGTGTAGCCAGGAAAGTGAACACTTCAGGAAACTGAGAACAGATGAGCTTGATTAGCAACAGCAGGATGCTGGGAAATCACAGCTAATACCAAGCAATGATAGAGGATAGGTAAAACCCCTTTATAGGAGGGAAATGAAACAGAGGCAGAAAAGTTAACCCATGATGGTACATGAGATATGACACCCTGACAAAGTAGTGCTGAGGTCATGCTTTGCATTAGTGAAATCACATGAGATTTCGCTAAGATCTTATGAGATTTCATAAAACAAAATTAAACTGAGTTTGGAAATAACATGACTGTTTATGCACATGGCAGATGTCTGGTGACTAGCATCCTGATTGGCTGCTTTAAGTCTTTTACAATGTGATGTGACAACGAAGGAAATTTTGAGGTAAAATATTTCCCTTTTTTACATAGAGATGTTCAGGTGATATTTTCTAGTAAGCATTTTACAATGATGCTGCATCACTTTCAGGTGCTTTAACATTTGGGTATCATGTCCCTTTAATTATTATGATTAGTATCCAGACCAGGAGAGACAAACCATAATGATTTATCATAAATATAGTCACATGGTAGTTCATGGAGGGTCATAGCATAAACATTATCATAACTCATTTATTTATGGGATATAAGTACAAATGTACATGAGCCACTTTATGTAAAATATTCTTCGCTAGATCAAATTCAACATAATCAACTCATGGTGATTCAGAGCATTCTTCTCCTGTTTCACCTTGAAATTGGATTTTAAGATAAATTTTAATGATTTCCTCCATGTCATTAGGAAAAAGATATGCCAGAATCTGAGTTTCATATGGATGCCTTGCTGAACACCATGGTAGATTTCTTTGCTGCCGGGACTGAAACCGTTAGCACCACCTTACGGTATGGCCTCTTAATCCTACTCAAGAATCCAGATGTGGAAGGTACAAAGAACCAGATAGTCAACTACTCTTGTGAAACCTATAATATAATATAATATAATATATTCATGATTATATGCATAATATAATATATTCATGATTATATGCATGTATGTATTAATAGTTTGCATAAAGTTTCTTCTAAATCCACAGAACTTCACAGCTGTGAAGCTATAAATGATATCAGGTCCATGGTTTACTACTCAATGAGCTTATTTTTTATTCCATTATAGTTAGGACTAACACACACTTAAAGTGTTTGTAAAGTTGAATTATTTAAAGCCCACTATTTAAAAATACTCTTAAAAACATGGGCACTTTAATTCATTAAATGTTACAATTACACTTCTTTTTAAAAATATTTACCTTTTTGTTACGGTAAACTTACCGGCGATCCTCTGCCCGCATCTCCTTCAGTACTTAGCATATCAATGATGATCCGACTTCCTCCAATTGTTGGGTGCCTCACAAGCTGGATGCCAAAGGGGGCACACAACGATAAGAGGAAGCCAGATTCGTCATCGATCTGCTCAATACTGAAGGAGATTCGGGCGGAGGATAGTCAGTGTGTTTACAGTAACAAAAAGGTATTTTTGTCCAGCTTTTTTTAGTATGAATGCCTAAACTAAGAGCATGATTTTATAAAGGTCTCTGGGCTGGTGAGATTCTATAGGAATGCTCACCAGCCTTTCCCTGGTGGAATTCTTTAAAGCCACTTTTTACTCTGATAACAGGATGTCTCGCTAAGGGGCACATACTGCATTTTCGTATGGGAAGGAGATGTATACATTACAAAAGTGCACAATGAAAATCATAATATAAAAATCATACAAAATGAATAACTGAACCATTCACACAAAAATATGCAGGAAAAAAAATGTATTGTTAGGGTGCATCAAAAAAGGTAACAAAATTTTTCACCCAAAATCATATTTTATCAAAAACGTAAAAATTTGTATGTAAATTACACAGGCATAAATGTTTTTTTGATAGCGAGACCACATGATTTCAGGAGGCCAGCAGCAGGGAGAGAGGTAATAATTGCATGGTCTTGCCGCTGGTAACAAGACTCATGCTATTATGATCCAAAAAAACTTTAACAACCAGCAACATACAGGGTAAATGTAAAAGATGAGACACTGAGGCCTACTTATCAAGCCGTCAACTTACTTGCATTCAACGGCACCAATACGCTTGACTGACATCGCCTAACATCGCGGCCGTGGACCTGAATACGCTCTCCATATTTATATAAAAAACTATCAAAAAGCCGCACACCAAGTATGGGGCGATGAGCAGCGGACTGTTGTTAACTAACAGTCATCGATCTCGCTGCTCTTCGACTTTTTCCCAGCTTTATTTGTATACTGTCACTAAAAACAGCCACTATACTAAACTGTTTAACCCCTATCCTGCCGCTCCCAGACCCCGCCGCAACTAAATAAAGTTATTAAGCCCTATCCCGCTGCTTCCCAACACCGCCGCAACTAAAAAAGGTTATTAACCCCTATCCCGCCACAACTAACTAAAGGTATTAACTCCTAAACCTCTGGCCTCCCACATCACTCCCACTTACTAAACCTATTGACCCCTAAACCGCCAGCCCCCCACATCGCCATAAACTAAATTAATGGGGCGGCAGATTAGGGGTTAATAAGTATAAAGTAGGTGGTGGCGGTGTAGGGGGCGGCAGATTAGGGGTGTTTAGACTCTGGGTACATGTTAGGGTGTTAGGTGTAAACATAATTTTCATTCTCCCATAGGAATCATGAGCTTTTGCTGCTTTCAGACTCCCATTGATTGCTATTGTATCCGCCACCTCCAGGGCTGCGGATTGAAAACCAAGTACGCTGGGCCGGAAAAGTGGTGAGCGTACCTGGTAGATATTTGTTAACTAGCAAAAGTTGTCAGATAGTGCCAAATTTGCATTCGGAACATCTGTAATGATGTAAGCATCGATCTGTGTCGGACTGAGACCGGCGGATCGCATGTTACGTCACAAATTTCAACTTTTGCCGGTCTGTATGCTTTGATAACTAAGGGGAATCAGGCTCTCCACAATTACGCTGTGGAATTCCAGGGTATTTGCGGTTGACCGCTTGATAAGTAGGCCTCACTGTGACAATTATTATAATGTTAATTTGATGAACTGGGATTTGACATAGTTCTGGGATATAGTAAATAAATATATGGGAAAAGCAATATTTTCATTATCAGAATGCTAGAAGAATCAATTTATTTATTAGGGTATGATTTTCTTAATTTATAAGTCTCATTAAAAAAAATTTAGTTTTGATAGAGCTCCATAGACATTTCAGATATTTTAGACCTTTAGATCAGTGCTCAACAAATACCTATAAAGTTACGAGCCAGTAAGAATATTTAGGAGCCTGTGTAAGGATTTAGTAGAGAGTGAGGATGGATCACAACTGCAGAGAATGCAAAAATAAATGATTTGTATCACTTTTGGCAAATGGACTATTGAACAGCATAGACCAAGCTGCTTTCAGTGAAGTTATTATTCTCAGGTAATTGGATTGCAGACCAGAGACTTGTCTGGCAATGAGTGATGTAAATCACCTATGCTGTTGAACGTCACAGCAGCAGTATAAACATAAACAAAGGCTGGATCAGAAGAAATCATAGAAAATAAATCAGCTTGTTAGTGGCGATCTTTAGACTTCAGCTAGCTCACAGTACGATAAATTTTGGTAAAGAAAAGCAGAGTTCCAGAAAGCAGGTAAAGTTGCTATTAGTGCTGGAGTAAGATATAACAGTTCTGTGTCATGTGTAACTGTCAGTTTTACACTCTGTTAGTTAGTTTGTCACAGATCAGTGTTCACATGTGCTGATAGTCTTGCGGTCAGTAAAGCAGCAGGGAAAAGTAAAGTCCAATGGTTAGTTGTACAGAACTCCTTAACGTAACTACAGCGCTTACCCCCAGTCACCGGATGGTGTGTAACAGAAGCGGAGCTGATTGTGAGACGTCCCGGTGCTTGGTCCGTGGGACGTTGTCTGTAGGAGAGTTGCGCTGTGTTGCAGTGAAAGGGGGGGAGGAGTCCGGTGTGTGAGAAACACTTCAGAGGCTCAGAGTTGATAGATAACTCAGAGGGAGACGGCAACAAACACACTGCAGTATGAAGTAAGTCTCTGTTGTAGCGTGCACGCTAAAAAGCAAAACTCGCCTCTGTAAAACTTTCTGTAAGCAAATGACCATATGAACAGGCAGTATGAAATAAGTACTCCCAAGGTAGTAGCTGATTCAGAATTGGTAGAAAAGCAATGTGGTTTGTTTTCAGAATAAACGCACAGCAAGTAGAAATCAGACACGCTTCAGAGCTAGTCTAGAAACTTAATAATTAAGCACCTGTCTGCTGTCAGCTGATGCCTTAAGTACAGGTAAGGCTGAGGTCAGGTGAGTGGAAAAGGCATAGGTAAAACATGGAGCGGAATCCTTACATACACCCCCCTTCAAGCAAGCCGATCGTCGGCTTGATGTTTAGGTCTATGGGGATATCGTCTGTGGAAACGAGAGATGAGTCTAGGTGCATCGATATTAGTATAGGGCTCCCAAGTGTCATCATCAGGTGAGTAGCCTTTCCATCTCACCAGATATTGTAAAACACCTTTATGCCATCTGGAATCCAGGAGGTCTTGAATTTCATAAGTGTCCGAATCCAGGGGTACAGGTACAGGAGGTAATATGGTTTTCACTGAAGGATCATCTGAAGCTGGTTTAAGAAGAGACACATGAAAGGTAGGATGGATGGGTATAGAACTAGGAAGGTCCAGAGTAACTGCATTTGGGTTAACAACGTGAGTGATAGTGAATGGCCCGATATATAATCCTGCTAGTTTTTTTCTGGGAACAGGGATTTTGATGTTTTTTGTCGAAAGCCAAACTCTATTGCCTATGGCATAAGATGGTGATGGTCGTCTCCGTAAGTCGTAGTATTTCTTCTGTGAGGTTTGAGCCTGTTGAATATTTGTTTTTAGGAAGTGGAAGTTTTCAGCGAGCTTCTGTAGTAGATCATCTACACAAGGAGAATTTGGGTTATCCGTTTGTTCCAGGGAGAAATGAGGATGAAATCATAGTTTGCAAAGAAAGGTGAAACTTTGGTGGATGAATTAACCGAGTTATTGTAGGCAAATTCGGCCAGATATAAGTATTGTGACCATTCACTTTGCTGATAAGAGCAATAACAGCGTAGATACTGCTCTAGCCATTGGTTTAATTTCTCTGTTTGGCCATTTGTTTGTGGATGGAAGGCAGTACTTAGGCGATGATCAATTTTCAGTTGAACAGAAAGACTTTTCCAGAACTTCAAGGTAAACTGAGTACCCCTATCAGTTGTTATGATGGAAGGAATTCCGTGGTATCGGACAATAGAATTTAAGAAGAGTTGTGCTGTTTCACTGGAAGTGGGAAGTTTGTTAAAAGGAATAAAATGAGCCATTTTGGTCAGGATGTCTGTAACAACTAGAATGGTGTTGAAACCGGAACTCACAGGTAATTCAACTATGAAGTCCATGCCGAGATGTAACCAAGGTCTATCAGGTATTTGAATTGGAAGAAGATGTCCATACGGCTTGGCCCTTTCCTTTTTGGAAGTAATGCAGATGGAGCAGTTTGAGATATAGTTTTTAACAGACGTTTCCAAATTTGGCCACCAGTAGGATCTGCTGAGAAGTTCCTTTGTTTTGGTAATACCTGGATGTCCAAGGAGAGGTGGATCATGATGTTGTTTAATCAGAGCGGGTCTAAGAATTTCGGGAACATACAAGAGAGTGCCATGATAGTAGAGGTTGTTTCTACGAGATAGTCGGAGTTGAGGTAGCTGAGGATCTGTCCGTAAAGCTGTTTGAAGCTGCGTCTTGAAGGTGGACAGTAGACCCAAAAATCTATCTGGAGGAATGATAGAAGTAGATTCCTGAGTGTTTGGAGGTCTAGGGTCTTTCCTGGAAAGTGCGTCCGCCTTTCCGTTTTTAGAGCCGGGCCTGTAGATGATTTGATAATTAAACCTGCTGAAGTATAGGCTCCATCTTACCTGTCGACTAGAGAGAGTTTTATTTCTCTGTAGGAACTCGAGATTACGGTGATCTGTGAAGATGATTATTGGTAAGATGGTGCCCTCCAGGAGATGCCTCCAATGTTCAAAGGCACGTTTTATCGCCAGGAGTTCCTTTTCTCCAACGGCATAGTTCATCTCAGGTGCAGAAAGAATTTTGGAATAGAAAGCTACTGGATGTAGTGGTTGGGTTATACTGCGTCTTTGCGAGAGGACAGCTCCAAGGGCATAATCCGAGGAATCCACCTCCAAAATGAATTGGAGGGAAGGGTCAGGAAATTGAAGTATTGGAGCTGAGCAGAAGGAGTTTTTTAATGAGTTGAAAGCTTCAGTTGCCTTGGTGTTCCAGGTGAAAGGTGTACTGGAACTGGTGAGTACAGTGAGAGGTTTAGCAATTTGAGAGAAATTTTTAATAAACTTTCTATAATAGTTGCTAAACCCGAGGAAACGTTGTAGTTCCTTCCTATTTTTTGGTTGTGGCCAGTTTTTTACTGAATCGACTTTGTTAGCCTGCATTTGGATACATTTTGGGCCAATGGAGTACCCCCAAAAATCTATTTCTTTGGTGTGGAATAAACACTTTTCTAGCTTTGCATATAGCCTATGGACTTGGAGCCTGGAAAGTATCCAACTAACATGTTTAACATGTTCTTCAAGCGTGTTTGAGTACACTAGAATGTCGTCCAGGTATACGACCACACAAGTATCAAGAAGATCGTGAAAAATATAGTTAATAAAATACTGGAATGTGGCCGGGGCGTTAGTTAACCCGAACGGCATTACCAGGTACTCAAACAGGCCGTATCTTGTCCTAAAAGCGGTCAACCACTCATCCCCTTCTCTTATGCGGACAAGGTTATAAGCCCCTCTTAGATCTAATTTGGTGAAGATTTTGGCATGTTGGAGGCGTTCAATGAGTTCGGGGATGAGTGGTAGGGGATACCTGTTTTTTATCGTAATTTTGTTGAGTTCCCTGAAGTCGATGATTGGTCGAAGGGAGTTATCTTTGTTTCTTACGAAGAAAAACCTGGCAGCTGCTGGAGAGACTGAAGGACGTATAAAACCTTTTTTTTTCAGTTTTAGTTTTAGATTAGTTTTCATCTAAATACGTCTTTAAATGATCAAGCTCGGGTTGGCAAAGAGGGTAGAGATGACCGTAGGGAGGAGTGGTACCAGGTTTGAGGTCGATCGGACAGTCATACGACCGATGAGGAGGTAGAGTATCAGCTTCCTTCTTACTGAATACCTCTGCAAATTTCTCATATACTTTAGGTATGTGTGGAGTTTCTGTCAATTGGAACAGAAGAGAATGATTTAGACAGGTTTGCTGGCAATATGGTGAATCAAATTTTACTTCCAAAGATCTCCAATTGACCACAGGTTCGTGTAGACGAAGCCATTGCAACCCTAGTACAATGGGGAATAGAGGAGAGGTAATAACATCAAACGTGATGTATTCCTGATGTGAACCTAGGGTGGATACCAGAATGGGAATTGTATGCTGAGTAATAGGACCAGAAGAAATTTCAGACCCATCTACAACCCGTATAGAGACAGGAGACAATTTAGTGATGAGAGGTATTTTATTTTTTTCAACAATAGCTTTATCTATATAATTCCCTTGGGCTCCTGTGTCAATTATAGCTTCTTTCGTCATGCGATTGCTGTCCCACTGTAAAAAGAGGGTTAAAGTACAGTGAATTGGTTTATCATGTACAATCATTGAAGTCAAATGTAAGAGAGACTTACTGTTTTTATTTTTACGTAGAGAGGGGCATTCGCGGATAGGATGGTTTGGACTTCCACAATACATACACAGTCCTTTTGATTTTCTTCTAAACCTTTCTTCAGAGGTCAATGGACCCCGCATAAAGCCTATATCCATAGGTTCAGGCTGTCAGACTCAGATACGATAGCTAGTAATGAGATTTATATAATGAGTTGTGTGAACCACAGCTGCTGAGAATCATACTTGTACTAAAAAATATGAATGATTGTAGCAGAATGAAATATTGCTATGTGACATAAACTATCATGAGTGATAGTGTCAAACAGCACATTTAACAGTCAGCAAGGTTGATATTAGGGGAATAGGTGAGAAAACACTATTGCTATCACATGTGTTTGGTATTAACACTGCTTTTATATAGCAGTGTCTCTCACTGTGAATCCCAAATAAAAAAAAGAACAAACTTACAAAGTACTTGTGAAAAATAATTATCATAAAGCACAGCTATGCAGCGGATAAATGTTGATCAACTTATTCATATATATATATATATATATATATGTGGTATTTTGAGAGGATAATAGAAATGTGCACAACAAAAGAAAAACTGACAGGTTGCTGTTTAGGGTGAACTGAAAATACAGGCTGTAGCAGTAAGAACAAACTTGTAACAACTGAACTTTTAAAAGTACCTGAGTGGAAGTTAATACCCTAGAGAGTGAGGTCTGGAATCCGGTATAGGGAACCCCAGTGGGGAGTAAGCTGGTCCGGTGTAGAGAGCTTGATCAGGGCTCAGGTAGTTCTGTTTATGGTGTGTGATTCAAAGTAGATCCGGTACTCAGAGAGAGGCTGTGCAGGCAAGGTTCAGAGAGGAGCAGGGAAACAGGCAAGGCTCAGGATAATACCGTTTAGCTACCACTGGGTGGCAGACGGTCAATAACAAGCAATGTAGGATAGTAGATTAGAGGTTTTATAGAGAAAGTTGTTAATCAGAGTTTATTATTTAAAGGGACAGGTACATCGATATGCCTTGCAGCAGTGAGCCTGACAGTATCCCCCCTTCTAGAAGCAGCTCCGGTGCTCAGGATGCGGCCGATCCGGGTTCCTCCTATGGAAAAGCGACACCAGTCGAGGTGCAGAGATGTTACTAGCAGGTTCCCAGGAATCGTGCTCCGAAGAATACCCTTTCCAACTGATAAGATATTGCAACACCCCTCGGAACAACCGGGAATCAAGAATTGCTCGAACTTCATATTCGGTAGTAAGGTCTATTGAGATCTGAGGGACAGAATCCGAAGGAACGTTTCTTAAAGCCTTGTAGGGCTTTAGAAGGGACACATGGAAGGTAGGGTGTACCTTCATGCTGTCCGGTAGTTTCAGGGTGACAGCATTCACGTTGAGTATTCGGGTGATAGGATAGGGTCCCAGGAATAAAGGAGAGAATTTCTTTGAAGGAGTGTTGAGCTTCAGGTTTTTTGTGGATAACCAGACGAGGTCACCTACAGCATACAGGGGCGGTTTTCTTCTTTTCCTATCGTAAAACTTTTTTTGTGTTTCCTTTGCTGATTCAATAGCATTCTGTGTAGCAGAGAAGCTGGCAGAGATGGCATCGGAGAGTTCAGATAAACCTGGGAAAGTGGTACGGTTATCGGGGTGTAGATGAAACCTGGGGTGAAAACCATAGTTTGCGAAGAATGGTGTAGTCCCAGTGGAGGTATTGATAGTGTTATTAAATGAAAATTCAGCATATGGTAAATGCTGGGACCATGTGTTTTGTTGATCAGAGCAGTACAGCCGTATATATTGTTCGATCCATTGGTTACAACGCTCTGTCTGTCCGTTGCTTTGAGGATGATATGCAGTAGTGAGTCTCTTGTCAATCATAAATAATTTGCAAAACTTCGTCCATAACCTGCTAGAGAATTGACTGCCTCTGTCGCTCAAGATAGTAGTAGGAAGGCCATGGTGGTTGAAGACATGTTTTATGAGTAATTGGATGGTTTCCATGGCGGTAGGCAATTTGTGATATGAAATGAAATGTGCCATTTTACTGAATAGGTCTACTACTACTAAAATGGTATTAAAGTTGTTTGATACAGGTAGGTCTACTATGAAATCAAGTGCTATTTCTGACCATGGGATTGATGGAGTAGGTAAGGGCAGTAGAAATCCATAGGGTGCTTGTTTTGTTGATTTGGAAACGGTGCATTTGTGACAGGATGCTACATATTGGTTTATTTCACTGGCCATGTTAGGCCACCAGTAGGATCTCTTTGCGAGTTCTAGTGTCTTTTTCATTCCCGGGTGTCCAGCAAGCGAAGAATCGTGGACGGTTTGAAGAACCATTTGTCTACGAGTTGGAGGAATGTACAACTGATCTTGGTGGTAGTATAATTTATCCTTTCTCTTGTGCAGGAGCGATAATGGTTTTGTTTGATCCTCCATTTGTTCATGTAGTAGCTGTGGTTTGAAGTCACAGATAAAAGAAACGAACCTGTCTTTAGGGATTAGGCTGGTATCAGGTATAGGCTTCCGTACATAACAAGGTAACCTGGAGAGGGCGTCTGCTTTATGTTTCTGACTTGCTGGTCGATATACTATCTGATAATTAAATCTGGTGAGGAATAAATTCCACCTTACTTGCCTGGAGGAGAGGGTCCTAGTGCTTTTCAAGTACTGTAAATTTCTATGGTCCGTATAGATCAATATAGGAACACTTGTACCCTCGAGTAGGTGTCTCCAATGCTCGAGTGATAGTTTAATGGCTAACATTTCTTTTTCCCCAATGGGGTAGTTCTGTTCAGCAGAATTCAGTGATCAAGAGAAAAAAGCAATAGGATGGAGAGGTTGTTTTAAGCCTTTTCTTTGTGAAAGAACTGCACCCACAGCAACGTCCGAGGCATCGACCTCCAGTATAAATTGATACTCTGGATTAGGAAACCTAAGGATAGGAGCGGTAGTGAACTTTAGTTTTAACAGCTCAAAAGCTTCCTGTGCTGCGGGGTTCCATCTAAAAGGTATGCTAGTTCTTGTTAGCATCGTTAATGGTTTAGTGAGGGCAGAGAAATTTTTTATGAATTTGCGATAAAAATTCGCAAAGCCCAGGAAACTTTGGACTTCTTTTCTAGACTTAGGGACAGGCCAATCTTTAATGATTTGTATTTTTGATTCCTCCATATGTATACCTGAGGAACTGATGATATACCCAAGAAAAGCTATGGTCTGAGAATTGAATATACACTTCTCTGGTTTGACATACAGGTGGTTTTCCCTTAAACGAGATAGGACTTGTCTGACGTGTAGAACGTGTTCAGAGAGTGTTTTAGAGTATATTAATATATTGTCTAGATATATGACTATATAAACATCTAAGATATCTCTGAAGAGATCATTTATTAAATACTGGAAAGTGGCCGGGGCATTACAGAGCCCGAACGGCATGACTGTGTATTCATAGTGGCCGCATCGGGTCCTGAATGCCGTTAACCACTCGTCGCCACTTCGCACTCTGATTAAATTATACGCCCCCCGAAGGTCCAATTTCGTAAAGAACTTGGCCCCTTCTAACCTCTCGATTAACTCTGGGATTAGGGGCAAAGGGTATCTGTTCTTTACTGTGATCTTGTTCAATTGTCTATAGTCTATAATAGGCCTTAGGGAGCCGTCCTTGTTTTTACAAAGAATATTCCGGCTCCCGCCGGTGATGTCGAGGGGCGGATAAACCCTTTCCTTAGGTTTTCCTCTAAATACGATTTTAAATGATCAAGCTCTTTTTTAGAGAGGGGAAAAATGTGCCCACAGGGAATCTCTGCTCCAGGTATTATGTCTATAGGGCAGTCGTACTTCCTATGGGGAGGTAAACTCTCTGACTCAGTTTTGTTAAATAAATCCATAAAATCCCTGTATTCATTGGGTATTTGGTTCTCAGTATCTGCCTGGGGAGTGAGTAGGATAGGCATAGGGAAACATGTGGTAGTGCAGTATCTAGAATTGAAGCTGAGAGAGAGTGTTTCCCAGGATATTTTGGGGTCATGTAGAATCAACCACGTTAAACCCAGGATAATAGGGGAAACTGGTGAAGAAATGACATTGAAAGACATATATTCCCTGTGATGGTCAGTCGTGGATACTAAAAGGGGTATTGTTTGATATTCAACTGGACCTGAGGAAAGGATCTTACCATCTATACCACGCAAATAAATAGGAGATTTTTTGTGCACAAGTGGTATTTTATTATTATAGGTGAATTCCTTATCAATATAGGAGGCGGTTGCCCCAGAGTCAATAATGGCTGGAACTTTGACCCGTAGAAGATCCCACTGTAATAGAAGATTAATTTTACAATAGGTTGTGGTGGAGTCATAAGTATTACAGCAGGATAAGGTTGAATAGTTCTTACCCTTTCGTTGTCTCAGCAAGGAGGGGCAGTCTTTTACAGTATGTTCTTCTGAAGCACAATATAAACACAGGTTGTTCTCTCGTCTTCTATTTTTCTCTTGGGTAGATAGGGGTCCTTTTAGGAACCCGATATCCATAGGTTCAGCTGTTGATTTACTAGAGGCCTGAGGTGTAGCAGTGTTATAGTGCTTTTTGTAGTGTGTGTCCTGATAAGACCTTTCATGCATGCGTTCTCTGAGACGTCTGTCTATAGTAATGGTTAGATTTATAAGCCCCTCTAAAGTGGGAGGTAAGTCTATGCGAGACAGCTCATCTTTAATAGGGTCAGATAGACCGATTCTAAACTGGTTTTTAAGAGATACATCATTCCACTCGGAATCTTTTGCCCATCTTTTAAAGTCAGAGATGTACTCTTCTACAATTCTTTTCTTTTGTTTCAGAGCCCTAAGAGCTGTCTCAGCAGTCTGTTGTTTGAACGGGTCTTCATATAATTGACCCATAGCTGTTAGGAAGGCATCAAGTGAGTTCAATATAGTGTCGTTTGTCTCAAAAAAGGTATTAGCCCATGTACGGGGCTCACCTCTCAAGAAAGAAATGATAGTCAGGACACGTGACCTATCATTTGGGTAGGTTTGTGGTTTCATTGTGAAAAGCAGAAGGCAGGCATTTTTAAAATCTCTATATTGAGATCTGTCACCAGAAAATTTATCAGGGAGACTTATTGGTGGTTCTGATGTATGCAACTTAGGTTCTATGTATTCTTTAATGTAAGCTTTAAGTGCAGTGTTTTCTGCCTTAAGTGTGGATAAGCCCTCTGTTAGTAAATCAACTCTTTGCTTTAGATTCTGCATACTTGTAGTCATCTCAGCTGGGTCCATTTTGTATTAATTGGCTTGTTATTCTGTCAGACTCAGATACGATAGCTAGTAATGAGATTTATATAATGAGTTGTGTGAACCACAGCTGCTGAGAATCATACTTGTACTAAAAAATATGAATGATTGTAGCAGAATGAAATATTGCTATGTGACATAAACTATCATGAGTGATAGTGTCAAACAGCACATTTAACAGTCAGCAAGGTTGATATTAGGGGAATAGGTGAGAAAACACTATTGCTATCACATGTGTTTGGTATTAACACTGCTTTTATATAGCAGTGTCTCTCACTGTGAATCCCAAATAAAAAAAGAACAAACTTACAAAGTACTTGTGAAAAATAATTATCATAAAGCACAGCTATGCAGCGGATAAATGTTGATCAACTTATTCATATATATATATGTGTGGTATTTTGAGAGGATAAGAGAAATGTGCACAACAAAAGAAAAACTGACAGGTTGCTGTTTAGGGTGAACTGAAAATACAGGCTGTAGCAGTAAGAACAAACTTGTAACAACTGAACTTTTAAAAGTACCTGAGTGGAAGTTAATACCCTAGAGAGTGAGGTCTGGAATCTGGTATAGGGAACCCCAGTGGGGAGTAAGCTGGTCCGGTGTAGAGAGCTTGATCAGGGCTCAGGTAGTTCTGTTTATGGTGTGTGATTCAAAGTAGATCCGGTACTCAGAGAGAGGCTGTGCAGGCAAGGTTCAGAGAGGAGCAGGGAAACAGGCAAGGCTCAGGATAATACCGTTTAGCTACCACTGGGTGGCAGACGGTCAATAACAAGCAATGTAGGATAGTAGATTAGAGGTTTTATAGAGAAAGTTGTTAATCAGAGTTTATTATTTAAAGGGACAGGTACATCGATATGCCTTGCAGCAGTGAGCCTGACACAGGCACACTTGATGAAGAAGCAGTTGGAGGAGGATGGAATGATCTCTTGTAAGAAGAATCCCAAATTTGACGCTCTGACTTCCTTTCGCGAAGCCTTCTATCAATTTGCATTGAGAGCTTCATGAGGCCGTCTAAGGAGTCAGGGAGATCAGTTCGGGCTAGCTCATCTTTAACTGCTTCCGAGAGTCCAAGACGAAATTGGTTTCTTAAGGCAATCACGTTCCATTGGGAGTCAATGGCATGTTGTTTAAACTCCGTTATATAGACTTCAACAGGACGGTTGCCTTGCTTTAGTTTCCGCATCTTACTTTCTGCAGTCAATTGTAAATTTGAGTCTGAATAAAGTTCATCCATGACTGCTAGAAAAGACTGTAGGGATGATAGAATAGGATCGTTGGTTTCGAAAAGGGTGTCTGCCCAGATTCGGGGTTCACCCTGTAGATAGGTGATCATTGTGAGAACTTTAATCTTATCATTAGGATATGTGAGTGGCTTAAGGTTGAAAGTGAGGAGGCAGGCATTCCTATATTGGCGATAGAGACTCCTATCACCATTGAACAAATCAGGTGCTGCAATCTGTGGTTCCACAATAGATTCAGCAGCTTTTGCTTTGGGAGGAGTTGTCTCTCTTATAACCTTTGTTAAAGTCTCATTTTCAACCTTTAGATCCCTAAGGCCTTGACTGAGTTCGTCTACTCTTTTAGACAGGTTGTAAACGAATTGAGGCAATTCTGCTGGATCCATATTTTAAAAGGGCTTAATTATTCTGTAAGGATTTAGTAGAGAGTGAGGATGGATCACAACTGCAGAGAATGCAAAAATAAATGATTTGTATCACTTTTGGCAAATGGACTATTGAACAGCATAGACCAAGCTGCTTTCAGTGAAGTTATTATTCTCAGGTAATTGGATTGCAGACCAGAGACTTGTCTGGCAATGAGTGATGTAAATCACCTATGCTGTTGAACGTCACAGCAGCAGTATAAACATAAACAAAGGCTGGATCAGAAGAAATCATAGAAAATAAATCAGCTTGTTAGTAGCGATCTTTAGACTTCAGCTAGCTCACAGTACGATAAATTTTGGTAAAGAAAAGCAGAGTTCCAGAAAGCAGGTAAAGTTGCTATTAGTGCTGGAGTAAGATATAACAGTTCTGTGTCATGTGTAACTGTCAGTTTTACACTCTGTTAGTTAGTTTGTCACAGATCAGTGTTCACATGTGCTGATAGTCTTGCGGTCAGTAAAGCAGCAGGGAAAAGTAAAGTCCAATGGTTAGTTGTACAGAACTCCTTAACGTAACTACAGCGCTTACCCCCAGTCACCGGATGGTGTGTAACAGAAGCGGAGCTGATTGTGAGACGTCCCGGTGCTTGGTCCGTGGGACGTTGTCTGTAGGAGAGTTGCGCTGTGTTGCAGTGAAAGGGGGGGGTGGAGTCCGGTGTGTGAGAAACACTTCAGAGGCTCAGAGGTGATAGATAACTCAGAGGGAGACGGCAACAAACACACTGCAGTATGAAGTAAGTCTCTGTTGTAGCGTGCACGCTAAAAAGCAAAACTCGCCTCTGTAAAACTTTCTGTAAGCAAATGACCATATGAACAGGCAGTATGATATAAGTACTCCCAAGGTAGTAGCTGATTCAGAATTGGTAGAAAAGCAATGTGGTTTGTTTTCAGAATAAACGCACAGCAAGTTGAAATTAGACACGCTTCAGAGCTAGTCTAGAAACTTAATAATTAAGCACCTGTCTGCTGTCAGCTGATGCCTTAAGTACAGGTAAGGCTGAGGTCAGGTGAGTGGAAAAGGCATAGGTAAAACATGGAGCGGAATCCTTACAGCCAGTCAGTGGTATTGGTATATAAATATATGGAGATAACCCTGGCTCCTGGGTTTGTCGAGCCCTGTTTTAGATAATAGATTATATTTAAAGTAAATGTTCAGAGAAAGACAAAAACATTTTCAAGAGTTCTGAGGGGGAAAAAATTAGTCTGTTCTCAGATGGTACAAATAAATAATTGGGGTAATAATGTTCTAGCTAGAGTTTTAATTTTTAAATCTCCTACAATGGCAAAAAGCGTGTTCTTACCACCTGACCATCATTTTTACGCACCAAGATTTTCATACAACTTTACATCTCCACAGAACGTGTTCAAAAAGAAATTGATCAAGTCATTGGCCAAAACAGAGCACCAGGTATTGAAGATCGTTCTAAAATGCCCTACACAGATGCGGTCATCCATGAGATTCAGAGATTTATTGATCTCATACCCCTTGGGCTCCCACACAAAGTAACTTGTGATGTTTATTTTAGAGACTATGTCATTCCTAAGGTGAGGATATATCCATTTCATAATAATATCTGGAAAATAAATGTAATCGATGCCTACACATGAGACAACACTATGATATTAAAGGGATACAAAACCCCAATTTTTTTGTTTCATGATTCAGGTAGAGCATGCAATTTTAAGCAACTTTCTAATTTACTACTTTTATCACATTTTCTTTGTTCTGTTGCTATCTTTATTTGAAAAATCAGGAATGTAAGCTGATGAGACGGCCCATGTTTGGTTCAGTACCCTGGATAGCACGTGCTGTTTAGTTGCTACATTTAGCGCTACCCAGGTGCTGAACCAAAAATGGGCCGGCTCTTAAGCTTACATTTCTGCTTTTTTCAAATAAAGACAGCAAAAGAACGAAGAAGAATTGATAATAGGAGTAAATTAGAAAGTTGCTTACAATTGTATGCTCTAGCTGAATAATAAAAGAAAAAAAATGAGTTTAGTATCCCTTTAATTAAAAAGTCATTTACAGCAACTTATGATAGAATATCCATTTAAAAGATATGAAAATCTTGACATTTATCAAACAATTTTCTTTTAAATACTTGGGTAAAAGATTAGAAAAAAATATTCAGAATATCTCATTTTTTGTTGAAAATATCTTTGGATCTTATTAACTAAAATACATGATTTGTTATTTATTATTAGTTAGAATAGATTTGAGTATAGAATATGAACTTTGCCCATTTGAGAGGTTTTAATTCTATAGTTTTTAATAACAACTCTATCATTTTGTTTTTCTCAGGGAACCACTGTCTACCCAATATTAAGCACAGTCCTAAGGGACCCAAAACAGTTTAAAAATCCAAACCAATTCAATCCTGGACATTTCCTAGATGCTAATGGAAAATTCTGCAAGAATGATGGTTTCATGCCCTTCTCCGCAGGTGCATTTATGTGATTATGTGTGCGTGCTTGCGTGTGTAGTTATATTTATAAATATACGTATAGATAGCTATAGATTAGATAAATAGATAGCTATAGATTAGATTAATAGATAGATTAGATAGATAAGATAGATAGATTAGATAGATAGATAGATAGATAGATAGATAGATAGATAGATAGATAGATAGAAAGATAAATTAGATAGGCAGGCAGACAGATCAGAGTGTCTGCATTCATTATGAATTTGTGTGGTCTGGTGATTTTACACACATTTATTTCAAGAACTAAATTGCAAATGAAATATTTATAAAATGAAAATTGCTAAACAGAGCAACATATGACTTACATAAATACTTTAAAGAGACATTGCATCACTGGCATTTTTTTATATAAATATATTTCAAAGTTGTGACAATTACAGGTATACCCCGCTCATACAGCGGGTTAGGGACCGGAGCCCCGCTGTAAAGTGAAAACCGCCTTAAAGTGAAACAAGGTGGTTTTAGCTTTCTTTTCACTTGCCAGTGTGTTTAAAAACTTGAAAACATGTTTTAACTAATAAATATTAGGGGTGCAATAGCGCTACGTTTAGTTTAACACTAGCACAGCACAGTATTCAATAAATACTGTACCTGTAAAATAGTGACAAATACTGTAGTAAAATTTGCCAGACTACAAGACAGACACAGCTTGCACTGTAGTGCTGTAAACAGAGTGAACTGCACATAACAGAATGGTGCCAGTCACTTTTCTTGCAATCTCACAATAATTACAGCACTGTTTCAAAATCCTTGGAGGTTGAACTTCAGCTCCACAAAGCGCTGTATTGGCGAATCGCTGTAAAGTGAAGCGCTGTATCTAAGCCTCTTCAGACTGCCCCCTTATCTCAGTTCTTTTTACAGACTTGCATTTTAACCAAGGATAAGTAACTCCACGGGAGTGAGCACAATGCTATCTATATGGCACAAATTAACACCCTCTAGCTGTGAAAAACTGTCAAATGCATTCAGATAAGAGGCGGCCTGCCTAGGTTAAGCTTTCAACTAAGAATACCAAGAGAACAAAGCAAATTTGATTGTAAAAGTAAATTGGAAAGTTTAAAAATGACATGCCCTATCTGAATCATGAAATCTTAATTTTGCCTTTACTGACCCTTTATTATAGCAACACAATTACTAGCTTTGGATCAAAGGTTCCTTAGAAACTAATGTACCTAATTTAAAGATCCACTGGACTTTCTTCTGGATGTTCTATAGCAGTCACCTCCTCTCTTAATTGGTTTTATAAAATCATTTGCTTGAAAACTTAGGGTTCTTGATGTTGGCTAAAGTGTTTTGCTATTGGTGTTTTAGGTGGAACTTTCTCAATTGAAGATAAGTGTTTTCATATTCTTTTAGTTTTTATTAATTGAGGACATGTATCATCAATTGAGATTGTCCCCCCTACGACACCAATAGCAAAACACTTTAATAAACATCATTAAATGAAAAGTGACCTAAGTGTTCAAGCGAGTGTGCAGCAGCACGCAATAGTGCAAGAGGGGGCTGCCATTTATCTTGATTCGATCAGATATATTTGATCAGATAGATTGCAATCTACTGCAGCTGCTGCTTAAAGGGACAGTAAAAGTAAGAATTAATGTTAAATAATTATGCACATAGTACAGAATTATGTAAACATTGTTTTAGCAACAGCTTGAAAAATCAAAAGATTAGAGAGATTTTAACCCCCCAAAGTTACACTTACCTCATTTCCTCTCCAGGCTTTTCTGATCAGGTCTTCTTTTCTAAAGCTGTTTGCGGACGCGCTGTCTAATCACAGTGCCCTCAATCATGCTATTAATCTAAATGTAGCGCACTCCCACTCTAGTCTGGTAGCGGGAGTGAGCTACATTTAGTTCAATAGCGCGATCAGGCGTGAAAAGCACGCCAGTGATCTGATTTTGAAAAGAAGACCTGGAACTTTGTGGCTTTCATCTCACAAATCTTTTGATTTTTCACGCTGTCGCTAAGATAATGTTACATAAATCTGTATATATGTAACATTATTTTTTACGTTTACTGTACCTTTCAGATTCGCTCTGAGGGAGACTGAGATGATGGGGGCTCCGAAGCAGCTATTGGCGCTTGTTAAATGGAAACCTATGAGAGTGATATCTGAGAGTGCAGGGGAGGTTTTAGTGCTTTACAAATATAAAACATATCATAAAAAAGAAAATTTATGCTTACCTGATAAATGTATTTCTTTTTTGACACGATGAGTCCACGGATCATCTTAATTACTAATGGGATATTCACCTCCTGGTTAGCAGGAGGAGGCAAAGAGCACCACAGCAGAGCTGTTAAATAGCTCATCCCCTCCCTCCCACTCCAGTCATTTCACCGAAGTTAGGAAGAGAAAGGAAAAGCCAAGGTGCAGAGGTGTCTGAAGTTTATAATAACCCGCAAAATGGCTTAAAAGTACAAGGCAGGCCGTGGACTCATCGTATCAAAAAATAAATAAATTTATCAGGTAAGCATACATTTTCTTTTCTGTTTTAAGACACAATGAGTCCACGGATCATCTTAATTACTAATGGGATTCAATACCCAAGCTAGAGTACACAGATGATATGTGAGGGACAAGACAGGGCACCTAAATGGAAGGCACCACTGCTTGAAGAACTTTTCTCCCAAAAGTGGCCTCAGCCGAGGCAAAAAAGTCAAATTTGTAGAACTTTGAAAAAGAGTGAAGAGAGGACCAAGTTGCAGCCTTGTAAGTCTGATCCACAGAAGCTTCATTTTTGAACGCCCATGAAAAAGCAACAGCTCTCGTGGAATGAGCCGTAACTTTCCCGGGAGGCTGCCGTCCAGCAGTCTCATATGCAAAATGTATGATACTCTTCAATTAAAAAGAAAGAGAAGTAGCCATAGCTTTCTGTCCCTTTTCATTTTCTTGAGAAAACCACAAACAAAGAAGACTGACAACAGTCCTTAGTTGCATGGACCATGTCCAAATTGTGCAGAAGTCTTTCCTTCTGAGAAGAAGGATTAGGATACAAGAAAAGAACAACAATCTCCTGATTTATGTTCCAATCAGAAACAACCTTAGGAAGAAGTCCTAATTTAGTACATAAAACAACCTTATCAGAATGGAAAATAAGACAAAGTGACATACTGCAATGTCGAGAGCTCTGACACTCTCCGAGCAGAAGAAAAAGCAAAAAGAAATAAAACCTTCCAAGATAACAACTTAATATCTAAGGAAAACATAGGCTCAAACTCTGAGAAGTGAGCCCCTTGAATCTTGACCAAGGCCTGGCAAAGTGTTTGTACATCTGGGACATCTGCTAGAAGTTTGTGTAACAAAATAGATTTGACCCTTTAGGGAACATAACAATAAACCTTTCTCCAAACCCTCTTGGAAAAAAGACAAAATTCCAGAAATCCTAACTTTACTTCTATAAATAGCCCATGAATTCACACCAATAGAGATATTTACGTAATATCTTCTGATACATTTTTCAAGCAACAGGCTTACGAGCCTGAATCAAGGTCTCAATGACCGAGTCAGAAAAACCCTGCTTGGATAATATTAAGCATTCAATCTCCAAGCAGTCAGTTTCAGAGAAACCAGATTTGGAGGAAGAAGGGACCCTTGAATGAGAAGCTCCTTCCTCAACGGAAGTCTCCAAAGTGGCAGAGATGACATGTCCACCAGATCTGCATACCAAACCCTGTGAGGCGAAGCCGGTGGCACTAGGATCACAGATGCCCCCTCCAGCTTGATTCGAGCAATGACCCGAGAAAGAAAAGCAAAACAGAGGAAAAAGCAGGAGAACACTTCCGGATGGAGTTCCCACTCCCCCGGATGAAGGTCTGCTTGCTCAGGAAATCCGTCTCCCAGCTGTCCACCCATGGGATGTGGATTGCCGGCAGGCAGCAAGAATGGGCCTCCGCACAGGGAATTATTTGGATACCTTTGTCATCGCTAAGGAACTCCGAGTTCCTCCCTGATGAGTGATTTAAACCACTGACGTAATTTTGTTCGACTAGAACCTGATAAACTGGACCGAGGTTAACTGGGGCCAAGTCAGAAGAACATTATAGATCACTCTCAGCTCCAGAATGATTAAAGGAAGAACAGACTCTGGCTGAGTCCAAAACCTCTGAGCCCTTAGGGAGCCACAGACTGCTCCCCACCCTAGAAGGCTGGCATCTGTTGTCACAATCAACCAAGATGGTCCGCAAAAGCAGGTTATCTGGGAGAGATGATCTAGAGACAACCACCATTGAAGAGAATCCCTTGTCTCCTGCTCCAGAAGTATTCTAGGAGACAAATCTGTATAATCTCCGATCCATTGCCTGAACATGCTTAACTGCAGAGATCTGAGATGGAACCGAGGAAACGAGATGTTGTCCATTGCCGCCACAATCAGTCCGATTACCTCCATGTACTGAGTCACTGAAGGCCGAGGAGTGGACTGAATGACTAGACAAGTATTGATAATCTCAGATTTCCTGACATTTTGTAAGAAAAATCTTCATTGACATGGAATCTATTATGATTTTCAAGAAAATTATCCTTGTGCTTGGAACTAAGGAACTCTTTTCCAAATTTACCTTCCACCCATGAGATCGCGGGAAGGATAACACCATGTCCATATGAAATCTTACTTGCTGAAGGATGGCACCTGGACTAGGATGTCGTCCAGATAGGGTGCCACTGCAAACCCCCGTAACCGAAGCACCACCAACAGCGATTCCAGAGCATTTGTGAAAACTGAGAGCTGTGGCAAGACCGAAGGAAGAGTCCCGAACTGGAAGCGTTTGTCCAGAAAGGCAAACCTTAGAACCTGAGAAGATTCTTGAGAATGGCACATGAAGGTAAGCGTCCTTTAAATACACTGTTGTCATAAATTGACCCTCTTGGATCAAGGGAAGAAGGGAACAAATAGTTTCCATCTTGACGGATGGTACACTAAGACATTTGTTTAGACCCTTGAGATCTAAAAAATGGTCTGAAGGTTCCCTCTTCTATTGGGAACCACAAACCAATTGGGATAAAAAACCCAGTCCCTGTACCTGTATGCGAACCGGAACAATCACTCCCAGGTCTGAGAGGTCTCCTATGCAGTGTAAGAATGCATCTCCTCTTGTCTAATCTGCAGATAATCCTGAAAACAGAAACCTGCCTCTGGGAGGAAAAACTTTTGAACTTTAATTTGTATCCCTGGGACACTATTTTCTATTGCCCAGGGATCACGAACATCTCAAACCCAAGCCTGAGTGAAGACGGAATGTCTGCCCCCTGCAAGATCCGATCTTGTATTGGCGGCATGTCCTTCATGCTGTCTTAGAGTCAACAGCAGGCTAAATGGATTCTTTAAATTTCAAAAGACATTATTTCCTTCAAGTTAGATCCCAGCGAGGTCTATCCAGGGGAGTTTCTGACTCGTATCAGACAACGCATGAAACCAATATGCCGTTGCACTAGTGACGGTAGCAAAGTACACAGCTGGATGCCATTATGAGCCCTGGTGTACATCCCTTTTCTAATTTTGTCTGTAGGACCTTTAAAAAATCAAACTATCCTCTAAGGGTATAGTAGTTCTCTTCAGTGGAAACTACTCCTTCTACCCTAGGGAATGTTTGTCTAGCCTCCTTAAATGAGTCGGCTATGTGAAACTTCTTTTTAAATATAGGGAATGCGGTCTCTTCCATTCCTTATAACTTACTGGGCACCCTAGGATAGATTACACCGGAAGTATCGGAGTCGCCCAGGGTAACTAAAACCTCCTAAAGCAACAAATGGAGGTGTTTAAGCTAAAAAAAATGAAAGAAAACCAACCTCATGATCAAATAAAGATATTATTCATTTGAGTCTGAGATTTCTCTCTCAGGTAATCCCGAAGTATCTTCCTCTTTCAGGTAACAGGGAAGAACCATTCAGAATAGCAACTACTGAGTCAATCACCCTTTAACTGATTGAAAATAATTCCTCTACTAATGTTTTCTTCCACGTAGGAAAAACATATAATGCATGAAATGCAGAGAAACTCCGGGTGGAGTGTGAAAGGAAACGCAGGGCACTGCATGTGGGCCATAAAATTTTGTGGGACACTATAGGAGGAATTTGTGGCATAGAATGACCACTGTCAACAGATTCCTAAACAGCAAACGCCTTAGAAGGAGTAGGTTCAGAAAAGAGTGAAATTTTTTAATAAAAAACAGAATTTATGCTTACCTGATAAATTACTTTCTCCAACGGTGTGTCCGGTCCACGGCGCCATCCATTACTTGTGGGAAATATTCTCCCCCACAGGGAAAGGCAAGGAGAGCACACAGCAAGAGCTGTCCATATAGCTCCCCCTCTGGCTCCGCCCCCCAGTCATTCGACCGACGGTTAGGAGAAAAAGGAGAAACTATAGGGTGCCGTGGTGACTGTAGTGTATAAAAAAAAATTTTTCAACCTGATTAAAAAACCAGGGCGGGCCGTGGACCGGACACACCGTTGGAGAAAGTAATTTATCAGGTAAGCATAAATTCAGTTTTCTCCAACATTGGTGTGTCCGGTCCACGGCGACATCCATTACTTGTGGGAACCAATACCAAAGCTTTAGGACACGGATGAAGGGAGGGAGCAAATCAGGTTACCTAAACGGAAGGCACCACGGCTTGCAAAACCTTTCTCCCAAAAATAGCCTCCGAAGAAGCAAAAGTATCAAATTTGTAGAATTTGGCAAAAGTGTGCAGAGAAGACCAAGTTGCTGCCTTACATATCTGGTCAACAGAAGCCTCGTTCTTGTAGGCCCATGTGGAAGCCACAGCCCTAGTAGAGTGATCTGTGATACGGTCAGGAGGCTGCCGTCCGGCAGTCTCATAAGCCAAGCGGATAATGCTTTTCAGCCAGAAAGAGAGAGAGGTAGCAGTAGCTTTTTGACCTCTCCTCTTACCAGAGTAAACGACAAACAAAGATGAGGTTTGTCTAAAATCTTTTGTTGCTTCTAAATAGAACTTTAAAGCACGAACAACATCTAAATTGTGTAATAAATGTTCCTTCTTTGAAACTGGATTCGGACACGAAGAAGGAACAACTATTTCCTGGTTGATGTTCTTGTTGGAAACAACCTTATCTGAATGAAAAACCAGATATGGTGGATTACACTGCAAAGCAGATGATTCAGAAACTCTTCTAGCAGAAGAAATAGCAACCAAAAACAGAACTTTCCAAGATAATAACTTAATATCTATGGAATGTAAAGGTTCAAACGGAACCCCTTGAAGAACTGAAAGAACTAAATTTAGACTCCAAGGAGGAGTCATGGGTCTGTAAAACAGGCTTGATTCTAACCAAAGCCTGAACAAAAGCTTGTACATCTGGCAAAGCTGCCAGTCGTTTGTGCAACAAGACGGATAATGCAGAAATCTGTCCTTTTAGAGAACTAGCTGACAACCCTTTATCCAAACCTTCTTGGAGAAAGGAGAGAATCTTTGGAATTTTAATCTTACTCCAGGAGAATCCTTTGGATTCACACCAACAGATATATCTTTTCCATATTTTATGGTAAATCTTTCTAGTCACAGGTTTTCTGGCTTGGACCAGAGTATCTATCACAGAATTTGAAAACCCACGCTTGGATAAAATCAAGCGTTCAATTTCCAAGCAGTCAGCTGCAGAGAAACTAGATTTGGATGTTCGAATGGACCTTGTACTAGAAGATCCTGTCTCAAAGGTAGCTTCCATGGTGGAGCCGATGACATATTCACCAGGTCTGCATACCAAGTCCTGCGTGGCCACGCAGGAGCTATCAGAATCACCGAGGCCTTCTCCTGTTTGATCCTGGCTATGAGCCTGGGAAGGAGAGGAAACGGTGGAAACACATATGCTAGGTTGAACGACCAAGGCGCCACTAATGCATCCACTAGAGTCGCCTTGGGATCCCTGGATCTGGACCCGTAGAAAGGTATCTTGAAGTTCTGACGGGACGCCATTAGATCCATGTCTGGAATGCCCCATAATTGGGTTAACTGAGCAAAGACCTCCGGATGGAGTTCCCACTCCCCCGGATGGAAAGTCTGACGACTCAAATAGTCCGCCTCCCAGTTGTCTACTCCTGGGATGTGAATAGCAGATAGATGGCAGGAGTGATTCTCTGCCCATTGGATTATCTTGGTTACTTCCTTCATCGCTAGGGAACTCTTTGTTCCCCCCTGATGATTGATGTACGCAACAGTCGTTATGTTGTCCGACTGAAATCTTATGAACCTGGCTTCCGCTAGCTGAGGCCAAGCCAGGAGCGCATTGAATATAGCTCTTAGTTCCAAAATGTTTATCGGGAGAAGCGACTCTTCCCGTGACCATAGGCCCTGAGCTTTCAGGGAGTCCCAGACCGCGCCCCACCCCAAGAGGCTGGCGTCGGTCGTGACGATGACCCACTCTGTGGAAACTCATTCCCTGAGACAGGTGATCCTGGGTCAACCACCAGAGAAGTGAGTCCCTGGTTACCTGATCTACTTGAATTTGGGGAGACAAGTCTGTATAGTCCCCATTCCACTGATTGAGCATGCATAGCTGTAATGGTCTTAGATGAATTCGAGCAAAAGGAACCACATCCATTGCTGCGACCATTAGTCCTATTACTTCCATGCATTGAGCTATGGAGGGTTGAGGAATAGAATGAAGAACTCGACAAGCTTTTAGAAGCTTTGCCTTTCTGACTTCTGTGAGAAAGATCTTCATTTCCACAGAATCTATTATTGTTCCCAGAAAAGGAACCCTTGTGGACGGTGACAGTGAACTTTTTTCTATGTTCACCTTCCACCCGTGAGATCTGAGAAAGGCCAACACAATGTCTGTATGAGCCCTCGCTTTGGAAAGGGACGACGCTTGGATTAGGATGTCGTCTAGATAAGGTGCTACAGCGATGCCCCTCGGCCTTAGGACCGCTAGAAGGGACCCTAGCACCTTTGTGAAAATTCTGGGAGCGGTGGCTAAACCGAATGGAAGAGCCACAAACTGGTAATGTTTGTCCAGAAAGGCGAACCTCAGGAACTGATTATGAGATTTGTGGATTGGGATATGCATATACGCATCCTTTAGATCCACGGTAGTCAAAAATTGACCCTGCTGGATTGTCGGTAAGATTGTCCGAATGGTTTCCATCTTGAAGGATGGAACTCTGAGGAACTTGTTTAATATCTTTAAATCCAGAATTGGCCTGAAAGTTCCCTCTTTTTTGGGAACCACAAACAGGTTTGAGTAAAAACCTAGACCTTGTTCCCCGGAGGGGACTGGGTTTATCACTCCCATCTTTGATAGGTCTCTTACACAATGTAAGAATGCCTGTTTTCTGGTCTGAAGATAAGCGAGACAGGTGGAACCTTCCCTTTGGAGGAAGTCCCTTGAATTCTAACAGGTATCCCTTGGAAACTATCTCTAGTGCCCAGGGATCCAGAACATCTCTTGCCCAAGCCTGAGCGAAGAGAGATAGTCTGCCCCCAACCAGATCCGGTCCCGGATCGGGGGCTACCCCTTCATGCTGTCTTGGTAGCAGCAGCAGGTTTCTTGGTTTGTTTACCCTTGTTCCAGCCTTGCATGGGCTTCCAAGCGGGTTTGGGCTGGGCCGCGTTACCTTCTTGTCTAGCGGCAGTGGAGTTATTAGCCGGTCCGTTCCTGAAATTGCGAAAGGAACGAAAATTAGACTTGTTCTTAGCCTTAAAAGGCCTATCCTGTGGGAGGGCATGGCCCTTACCCCCAGTGATGTCTGAAATAATTTCCTTCAATTCCGGCCCAAAAAGGGTCTTACCCTTGAAAGGAATATTCAGTAACTTAGTCTTGGACGACACATCTGCCGACCAGGATTTTAGCCAAAGCGCCCTCCGCGCTACTATAGCAAAACCTGAGTTTTTCGCCGCCAATTTCGTTATTTGAAAGGCGGCATCCAATATAAAGGAATTAGCTAACTTTAATGCGTGAATTCTGTCCATGACTTCTTCATAGGAAGTCTCTTTCTGGAGCGACCTTTCTAGTTCTTCGAACCAAAAGGACGCCGCTGAAGTGACAGTAATAACACACGTAGCTGGTTGAAGGATGAACCCTTGCTGAACAAAAATCTTTTTAAGCAATCCTTCCAATTTTTTATCCATAGGATCTTTGAAAGCGCCGCTGTCCTCTATAGGAATAGTTGTGCGCTTCGCTAGTGTTGAAACAGCTCCCTCAACCTTCGGGACCGTTTGCCATGCATCCCTTCTAGGGTCTACTATGGGAAACATTTTCTTAAATATAGGAGGTGGGGCAAAGGGTACACCTGGCTTCTCCCACTCCTTTTCCACTATGTTCGCTACCCTCTTAGGTATTGGAAAAGCGTCGTCGTGCACTGGGACCTCTAAAAATGTGTCCAATTTGCACAACTTCTCTGGTACTACCATGGAATCACAGTCAACCAGAGTAGCTAATACCTCCTTAAGCAAAGCGCGGAGATGTTCTAGTTTAAACTTAAATGCCACTAGATCAGGTTCTGCCTGTTGAGAAATTTTTCCTGAATCTGAAATTTCACCCTCAGACAGCCCTTCCCTTACAGCCAATTCCGATTGATGCGAGGGTAAAATAGATAAGGCATCGTCAGCGTCTGATTGTTCATCCTTTTTATCTGTATTTAAAACTGAACAATCACGCTTTCTCTGAAAAGCTGGCAGTTTGGATAAAAGATTTGCTATAGAATTATCCACTACTACTGATAATTGTTGCATAGAAATAAGCACTGGCGCGCTAGGTGTCGCCTGCGCGGGCAAAGCTGGTGTAGACACAGAAGGAGAGGATGTAGAGCTATCCCCACTACCTTCATTAGATAAATCATCTTGGGCAACATTATGAAAAATAACAGAGCTGTCCTGATTTTGTTTGGACGCTATGGCGCAATTATCACAAACACTCGAAGGGGGAACCACATTTGTCTCTATACACACAGAACATAGGTTATCTGATGGAACAGACATGTTAAACAGATTTAGGCAGGCAAACAATGCAATAAAAACGATTTTAAACAAAAACGTTACTGTCTCTTTAAATAATAAAATGACACATTTATTTCTGAATGTTCAAAAAACTATGAAGGCAATATCCGATTTTTCTGAAATTTGGACCCCAGTGTCTTAATGCTTAGAAAGTATTGCACAGCAAATATGGAGACTCTAGCTCTTAAAACAAGCAAACCGGAGCTAATTGTTGGATTTAACCGTTTTTATACACTACAATCCCTGCTATAGCCTTGTTGCAGCTTTTTACCTTCCTTAGGGGTCACCATTCACAGAAAAAAGCCTTTTGGAGTCACTTTCTGAGCCACAGGACCCTATCTGCATGCACTGCCTTGTAAATCAACTGTGCAGCTGAAGCACCAAAATGAGGCTTCCTCCCTCAGCACACTAGAGTGAAGGGGCCTTCCTGACTAGATTTAGGTGTCTAAAACAAGCCAGATCAATAAAAAACGTTCCCCAGTGTATGTGAGCTTATAAAATATTTCAAATGGTATCATATTGTAATAAAAACCAATTGATTTTGCCCCTAACAGTGTCTACCAGCATAAAAAACAAAAAGGGGAAGCCTGTTATCTTTTTTGCTGAGGTGAAAGAAAAATGGCTTACCTTTTCCCCTGAGGGGAAATATGACTGTCATCTAGCATTAGCCTGTGTTGTTAGAAGGAGACCAGTCATACCTGAAGCAGATGAGTCTGCAAACTGTTACCCCCAACTGAAGTTCTCTTGTTTCAACAGTCCTGCGTGATAACAGTAATGGATTTTAGTTACTGTCTGCTAAAATCATAGCCCTCTTAAATAGAAATCTTCATCACTTTTCTGTTATAGAGTAAATAGTACAAGCCAGCACTATTTTAAAATAACAAACTCTTGATAGAAGAATAAAAAACTACAACTAACACCACAAACTCCTCGCCATCCCCGTGGTAGATGCTACTTGTTCAGAGCGGCAAGGAGAATGACTGGGGGGTGGAGCCAGAGGGGGAGCTATATGGACAGCTCTTGCTGTGTGCTCTCCTTGCCTTTCCCTGTGGGGGAGAATATTTCCCACAAGTAATGGATGACGCCGTGGACCGGACACACCAATGTTGGAGAAATTGACACGTAAAAAGCGTTACTGTCTCTTTAATTTTTTAATTTTTTTTTAAAAAGTAACTCCTCATTTTTTGTGTGCTGTTGTTACATCCTAAGTCACAAAGGATGAAATAAACAAGAAACAGCTGAAATTCTTTTAATAAAAATGAACAGATAAAAAACGTTACTGTCTCTTTAAATTCTAAACTCTAACTTTTTATTTTTTGTGTGCAGAACAAACTAAAACAGTACACAAGTAACGCAGAAGTTATGCCCCCTGCACCACACCTCAGCAAAACTGAGTTGCCCATCTAATATGTTTTTTGTGTGCTAGAAACACAATATAACATAAAAACAATGAAACTGCAGAATGTATTAGAAGTATTGTTTTATTCCAGTCGCCGCAAAGGGGAGACCGATGGAAGATAATTGCAAATATATGTGTACAATGTAAGGGCTTAACTAGAACCTCTACACCTGCCACTCTGCACCAGTGCTAGTTTTTATTTGTCCGTTCCTCCGGTTCCAGTAAAACCTGACTATGCGCTAAGCACTCTTCCTATCAGGACAGAATGCACAGATGGATTCAATCACTCAAGATGGGGTCCGTGAGTGACACAATACAAGCGCAGAGAAAGTGGCGTGCAGCATTAAGATCCGCCCATCGTGGGCGTAGCCAAAAAATGGAACCATCTCCAGATCGGTATATTTCAATGTTAAAACCGCCGGGAGAACCCCTCAGTCTTATAATCATGGCGCGCAGCACTAATGTCCGCCTATGTGCTAAGCGCTTTACATATTTGGGCAGATTGCGCAGATGGATCTAGTCACTCAATATGGGGTCCGAGAGTGACACAATACAAGCGCAGATAAAATCGCGCGCAGCATTAAGATCCGCCCATCGTGGGCGTTGGCAAAAAAACGTAACCATCACAATAAAGAGCCCAATCTGTTATCTTAGCCCTTGATTATGTGATAGTCAGTAATGTAGTGCTCACTTTCTTCTTAGGGATTGTATCCCCAGAAAATATTAAAGTTAGCACTTACCTTGAACTTCTGCCTGACTGCAAGGCAGCGCACAGGCTTGAGAGGTCCTCTCCCTCAAATCGACCTGTGGAGAAATAGAATGCTGAGTAAGCTGTACCTCAGACTATAGGATATAGGGCAGCATAAATATATGTGAGGCGCAGTGAGAATTATGTCTCACAAGTTCCCATTGTTCTAAAGCCACCAAAGCTCTACTGAAGAGACTGATATGGACTACAGCTACACCCTAGAACAAAGCAGCACAATCTTGTACTACATTAAAAATAACAAACTCTTAATTGAAGAATCTAATCTAACACCTCACTTTACCTCTTCCTATCACTAACGTAGGCAAAGAGAATGACTGGAGTGGGAGGGAAGGGAGGAGCTATTTAACAGCTCTGCTGTGGTGCTCTTTGCCTCCTCCTGCTGACCAGGAGGTGAATATCCCATTAGTAATTAGGATGATCCGTGGACTCATCGTGTCTTAAAAAAGAAATATGTGCTGCCCTTATATGTCAAAATATACAGTCATAAACACATACAAGCAGGCACACAACCCACAGTGTTTCAAGCTTTTGCGAGCGAAGAATAAACCCAAATTTGTCTTTAATGATTGCATGAATATTTTAATCAACTTTATATTTTACTTCTGCTACCAAATGTTCTTTGTTCTCTTGGTATCTTTTGTTAAAAAGCAGGGCTGTAAGCTCAGAAGCGTGCATGTTGTGTGCAGTTTTACAAGCATGTTATCAATTTGCAAGAGTGCTAGATGGCAGCACTATTTTATGCTATGCAGTGCTTCAGATGCTACCTAGGTATCTCTTCAACAAAGAATATCATGGCAACAAAGCAAATTTGATAATAGAAGTAAACAGGAAAATTAGAAAAGAATGTTTTTTTGGTTTTATACCGCTTTAATACTGCTGCTACTTCACCTGTCTGCTTCCTAAAGAGTGACAGATTTAAAGTGAGGGTCAATTTAGTTGAATCAGTGCCTGGTTTTTAATAATCCTAATAAAAACAAGGGCACTTGAATTCATCAAAATTGCATTTCACTCGTTTTCTTCAAATACTTACCTTTTAATCCTGACAGCCGCTGCAGTGCTTCCTCCGCCCGTCACAAGCCCTCTTCCCGGGTCCAAAATGACGAATCCAGCTTCTTCCAATCAAGGCTTTGCCTAAGGCCAAGATTCCCGGGGGGGGGGGGGGAGCCGTGATTGGAGGAAGCTGGATTCGTCATTTCTTACGTATGAAGAGGCTTCCGATGGTCGGGGGAATCGCTGGAGTGGCTGTGAAGATTAAAAGGTAAATATTTGAAGAAAATTAGTGAAATGTCAATTTTAATGAATTAAAGACTCTTGTTTTTAGTAGCATTATTAAAAACCAGGCACCGATTCATCTAAATTGTCCTTCACTTTAAATCATTCTGACCTGATTGATTGACAGCAGCGGTATTGCACAAGTAGAGGCTTATGCACTGGAAAATGGTGATAGCAGATGCTGCTCACTGAGAGTGAACCTTGTCCGCCCGGCACATCATAAATAGAGCCCATAGGCAGAAATGTAGAAAACCAGATAACTTTAATCTTTTTTCTTATTTTAGGCAAGCGGATCTGTGCCGGAGAGGGTCTTGCGCGGATGGAACTCTTTCTTTTTATTAGCACAATATTACAGAGCTTTAACCTCAAATCCGTAGTGGACATTGAAGAATTAGATTTAACCCCTCAGATAAGTGGATTGGGGAGCGTTCCTCGTCCCTACAAAATCTGCTTCATCCCTCGATAATTAATATTGCAAAGATTATGTTCCAGACTACAAGTGGAGCGGTAACTTGGCTAGACTTTTATTTTTTGCGTTCATAGAGTAGTACGGGCTGGGCGAGAGGGACACCCGCCCAGGGCCCCGTGCTTTGGGGGGGGGGGGGCACGCACCATCATGGGTGAGTGTATGAGAAGGTGCAATCTATAGTCTGTATTTAGTTTATGAAGAAATGTTTATGGTATCAGGAGGTGTTATATATACTTTTATTCTTTATATACATAACACTCAATGTTAGGACAAGAGTGGGCCATAAGGAGGGCGGGGCATACAGGGGGAGGGGAATAAGGGCACTGGGCTGCGGGGCCCCACACATTTGTCTTGCCCAGGGCCCCGCAGATGCTAAGGGTGTCCCTACAAGTTGAAAGTAAAAAGTAAGCAGCAGCGTTAACATATTCTCCTCATAGATTTCAATGGAGCGTGCTGTTCAGAAAAACCTAACACCTATAAACCTGCGCTAACCCAAACTTATTTATTTATTTTAAACATTCCAATGTTCTTCACATTGAAATATTTGTATAATTATATATATATATATATATATATATATATATATATATATATATATATATATATATATATATATATATATATATATATATATTTCTATGTACATCTGTATATATACCTATACCTGTATAAATTTATATACTTATATAGGTATAGATATATATTTAAAAAAAATACTCAGATATATATTGTTTTTCTTTTTTTAGTGGATCTGTGTCTTGCTCTGACCCTATAGAAATAGAAATATTACATTTATTTCAATGTGAAAAACATTTGAATGCAGTGGCGTCACTAGTGGGGTGCGGGGGGGGTGCGGGCCGCACCTGGGTGACACCTTCCAGGGGGGTGACACAAAAAAATTTTTTATTTTTTTTATTTTATTGAAATTCAAAAATACACGTAGAGATGCATAGATTTTTTTTATTAGAGGGGCCGGCATTTGTGAACATTAGTGGGACTGGGGACTGCTAGCCTAAACCTGCCTGCCTATCTGTGCTCACTGCTCAGTGACGTGTGGAGCAGTGGAGTCACTCACTGCTGTGCTGTCTCTCTAAACGGGAACTAGGAAATCATGAGGGGGGTGCCTGGCACCTGACCGCATGACTGTCTGACACTGTCTCTAAAATGAAGGAGCCACGTATGATGCCCACCAGACCGGTACGGTTACGGTACACTAAGTGCACACTAAAGAGGTAGGAGGGGAGGGCGGGCGGGGGTCCGGGGGTGGACAGAGTGCAGAGGTGATTGGCCATAAGAAGCGGTAGGCACGCTGCCCAGGACTGTGCACTGACAGACTTGGAACAGAGTCAGAGAGCAGAATTTTTATAGTTTGCGCACCTAAACCTTTTCTTCAGTGGTTTATTTTAGAGTGCTCTGTTTATGTTTCATTTGATGCTTTGCTAAGCCAGGGAGCAGCTCTAGGCATGAGCTTTATAATTAATGCAGTGCAGTTTACATATTTTGTATGTGTGTGTGTCTGAGTTTTTGTGTGTGTGTGTCTCATTGTTTTTGTGTGTGTGTGTCTCAGTGTTTTTGTGTGTGTGTTTTTGTGTGTGTGTCTGAGTGTGTTTCCGAGTGTTTGTGTGTGCATCTGAGTGTGTTTTAAGTGTGTCTGAGTGTTTGTATGTGTTTTTGTATGTGTCTGCTTTCTGGGGGGGGTGACACCATAACTTACCGCACCGGGTGACACCAACCCTAGTGACGCCACTGTTTGAATGTCAAATATGCATAACTCAATTTGGGTTTAGCGCTGTAGGTCTAACGGGTTAGCGTGCTTGAAGAATAAGTTAGCTTAAGGCGCATAAGTAAATATTAAAGGGACAGTAAAGTCAAAAATAAACTTTCATGATTCGGATAGAGCATGCAAATTTAAACAACGTTTCCAATATACTTCTGTTATCAAAATAGTTTTTTTTTTTTTTGGTATCTTTTTTCGAAGAGTAAAACTAGGTAGGATCATACAAGCTCAGGAGTGCACATGTCTTTAGTACTCATTTTAACATTGTATAACAAAGCTACAAATAATGTTGCAAAACACGGCTGCCATAGAGAACTAAAGACACGTGTGCACTCCTGAGCATACCTACTTTTACTCTTTAATAAAAGATACACAGAGAACAAAGAAACATTGATAAAGGAAGTAAATTGGAAAGTTGTATAAAATTGCTGTTCTATCTGAATCATGAAAGTTTAAGACATCTGTATATATTATTTTTGTACATGATGATTGTATCAAATAATTTCTTATATTCATGTTGTTTCAAAATCATAAGAAAATAATAATTTACAGTTTTAATAACAGTTTCACTTTTGGATATATTTGTGTGCAATTTCTTTAAAAATCTCATTGTGACAAAAACATAAATTATGTAAGAACTTACCTGATAAATTCATTTCTTTCATATTGGCATGAGTCCATGAGCTAGTGACGTATGGGCTATACAATCTTACCAGGAGGGGAAATATTTCCCAAACCTCAAAATGCCTATAAATACACCCCTCACCACAGCCAAAATTCAGTTTTACGAATAGCCAAGTAGTGGGGTGGTTAGAAAGGAGTAAAAAGCATCAACAAATGAATTTGGAGATAATTGTGCTTTATACAAAAAAACTAACCACCATAAAAAGGGTGGGTCTCATGGACTCTTGCCAATATGAAAGAAATGAATGTATCAGGTAAGTTCTTACATAAATTATGTTTTCTTTCATGTAATTGGCAAGCGTCCATGAGCTAGTGACGTATGGGATAGCAATACCCAAGATGTGGAACTCCACACAAGAGTCATTAGAGAGGGAGGGATAAAATAAAAACAGCCATTTTCCGCTGATAAATTAAATCCACAACCAAAAAATAAAGTTTTTCTCATAAATGAAAGAAAAAAACTTAAAACATAAGCAGAGGAATCAAACTGAAACAGCTGTCTGAAGAACTTTTCTACCAAAAACTGCTTCCGAAGAAGCAAAAACATCAACATGGTAGAATTTAGTAAATGTATGCAAAGAATCTGATCAACTGAAGCTTCATTCTTAAAAGCCCATGACGTGGAGACTGATCTAGTAGAATGAGCTGTAATTCTCTGAGGTGGGGCCTGACCCGACTCCAAATAAGTCTGATGAATGAAGTCTTCCTAAAATCTTTAGTAGCTTCAACATATTATTTCAAAGCTCTTACCACATCCAAAGAATGCAAGGATTTATCCAAAGAATTCTTAGGATTAGGACACAAAGAAGGGACAACAAGTTCTCTATTAATGTTGTTGGAATTCACAACCTTAGGTAAGAATTTAAATGAAGTCCGCAAAACTGCCTTATCCTGATGAAAAATCAGAAAAGGAGATTCACAAGAAAGAGCAGATAATTCAGAAACTCTTCTAGCAGAAGAGATGGCCAAAATGAACAACACTTTCCAAGAAAGTAGTTTAATGTCCAAAGAAGGCATAGGCTTAAAAGGAGGAGCCTGTAAGGCCTTCAAAACCAAATTAAGACTCCAAGGAGGAGAGAATGATTTAATGACAGGCTTGATACAGACCAAAGCCTGTACAAAACAGTGAATATCAGGAAGCTTAGCAATCTTTCTGTGAAATAAAAGAGAAAGAGCAGAGATTTGTCCCTTTAAGGAACTTGCAGACAAACCTTTATCCAAACCATCCTGAAGAAACTGTAAACTTCTAGGAATTCTAAAAGAATGCCAGGAGAATTTATGAGAAGAACACCATGAAATATAAGTCTTCCAAACTCGACAATAAATCTTCCTAGAAACAGATTTACGAGCCTGTAACATAGTATTAATAACTGAGTCAGAGAAACCTCTATGACTAAGCACTAGGTGTTCAATTTCCATACCTTCAAATTTAATGATTTGAGATCCTGATGGAAAAACTGACCTTGAGACAGAAGGTCTGGCCTTAATGGAAGTGGCCAAGGTTGGCAACTGGACATCCAAACAAGATCTGCATACCAAAACCTGTGAGGCCATGCTGGAGCTACCAGTAACACAAATGATTGTTCCATAATGATTTTGGAGATCACTCTTGGAAGAAGAACTAGAGGCAGGAAAATATAAGCAGGTTGGTAACACCAAGGAACTGTTAACACATCCACCGCTTCCGCCTGAGGATCCCTGGACTTGGACAGGTACCTGGAAAGTTTCTTGTTTAGATGGGAAGTCATCAGATCTATTTCTGGAAGACCCCACATTTGAACAATCTGAGAAAACACATCTGGATGGAGCGACCACTCCACCGGATGTAAAGTCTGATGGCTGAGATAATCCGCTTCCCAATTGTCTATGCCTGGGATATGAACAGCAAAAACTAGACAGGAGCTGGATTCCGCCCAAGCAAGTATCCGAGATACTTTTTTTCATAGCTTGGGGACTGTGAGTCCCATACTGATGATTGACATATGCCACAGTTGTGATATTGTCTGTCTGAAAACAAATGAACGGTTCTCTCTTTAACAGAGGCCAAACATGAAAAGCCCTGAAAATAGCACGAAGTTCTAAAATATTGATTTGTAATCTCGCCTCTTGAGATTTCCAAACCCCTGGTGCTGTCAGAGATAACCAGACAGCTCCCCAACTTGAAAGACTTGCATCTGTTGTGATCACATTCCATGAACAAAAGAGGCCCCTTGAACTATACGATGGTGATTTAATCACCAAGTCAGAGAGAGTAGAACATTGGGATTTAAGGATATTAATTGTGATATCTTTGTATAATCCCTGCACCATTGGTTCATCATACAAAGCTGGAGAGGTCTCATATGAAAATGAGCAAAGGGGATTGTTCCCATGCTGCAGTCATGAGACCTCAAACTTTCATGCACATAGCTACTGAAGGGAATGATTGAGACTGAAGGTTCCAACAAGCTGAAACCAATTTGAATCATCTCTTGTCTGTTAGAGACAGAGCCATGGACACAATCTATCTGGAAACCTAAAAAGGTGACCCTTGTCTGAGGAATCAAATAACTTTTTGGTAAATTGATCCTTCAACCATGTCTTTGAAGAATTAACACTAGTTGATTTGTGTGAGATTTTGCAGAATGTAAAGACTGAGCTAGTACCAAGATACCATCCAAATAAGGAAACACGGCAATACCCAGTTCTCTGATTACAGAGAGTAGGGCACTGAGAACCTTTGAAAAGATTCTTGGAGCTGTCGCTAGGCTAAATGGAAGAGCGACAAATTGGTAATGCTTGTCTAGAAAAGAGAATCTCAGAAACTGATAGTGGTCTGGATGAATCGGAATATGAAGATATGCACCCTGTAAGTCTATAGTTGACATATAATACCCTTTCTGAACAAAAGGCAGAATAGTCACCATATTGAAGGTTGGCACTATTACATAACGATTCCAAATTTTCAGATCCAGAACTGGCCTGAATGAATTTTCTTTCTTTGGGACAATGAATAGATTTGAATAAAAGCCCAGACCCTGTTCCTGAAACGGAACTGGTAAGATTACCCCTGAAAGCTCCAGGTCTGAAACACACTTCAGAAAAGCCTGAGCCTTTACTGAATTTGCTGGGATGCGTGAGAGAAAAAAATCTTCTCACAGGAGGTCTTACTCTGAATCCTAGTCGGTACCCTTGAGAGACAATACTCTGAATCCATTGATTTTGGACAGAATCTGCCCAAATGTTTTGGAAGAATCTTAATCTGCCCCCTACCAGCTGAGCTGGAATGAGGGCCGCACCTTCATGCAGACTTGGGGGCTGGCTTTGATTTCTTAAATGGTTTGGATTTACTCCAACTTGAGAAGGTTTCCAATTGGAACCAGTTTCTTTGGGGGAAGGATTAGGTTTCTGTTCCTTATTTTGTTGAAAGGAACGAAAACGGTTTGAAGCTTTAGATGTACCCTAAGCTCTTTTATCCTGAGGAAAAAAACTCCCTTCCCCCCAATGACAGTTGAAATAATCGAATCCAACTGAGAACCAAATAACTTATTACCTTGGAAAGAAAGAGATAGTAATCTAGACTTAGATACCATGTCAGCATTCCAATATTTGAGCCACAAAGCTCTTCTAGCTAAAATAGCTAAAGACATAGATTTAACATAAATTTTGATGATATAAAAAATGGCATCACAGATAAAATAATTAGCATGTTGAAGCAAGCAAACAATGCTAGACAAATCAGGATCCATTTCCTGTTGTGCTAAGCTTTCTAACCAAAAAGTTGACGCAGCTGCAACATTAGCCATAGAAATGGCAGGCCTGAGAAGAAATCCAGAATATAAATAAGCTTTCCTTAGATAAGAATCAAGTTTCCTATCTAAAGGGTCTTTAAAAGAAGTATTATCTTCCATAGGAATAGTAGTACATTTAGCAAGAGTAGAAATAGCCCCATCAACTTTGGGGATCTTTACCCAAAACTCCAATCTAACTGCTGGCAAAGGATACAATTTTTTAAACCTTGAAGAAGGGATAAAAGAAGTACCAGGCCTATTCCATTCCTTAGAAATCATATCAGAAATAGCATCAGGAACTGGAAAAACCTCTGGAGTAACCACAGGAGGTTTATAAACAGAATTTAAACGTTTACTAGTTTTAATATCAAGATGACTAGTTTCCTTAATATCCAATATAATCAACACCTCTTTTAATAAGGAATGAATATACTCCATTTTAAATAAATAAGTAGATTTGTCAGTGTCAACATCTGAGGAAGGATCTTCTAAATCAGATAGATCCTCATCAGAGGAGGATAATTCAGTATGTTGTCGGTCATTTGAAATTTCATCAACTTTATGAGAAGTTTTAAAAGACCTTTTACGTTTATTAGAAGGCGGGATGGCAGACAAAGCCTTCTGAATTGCATCAGCAATAAAATATTTTATATTCACAGGTATATCATGTACAAGATATGAAAAAGAAAGAGAAAGAAGCGCACACAAAGTACGATTCAAGTGAAGATTTAATAGGTTAATACATATGCAACACACACTGTTGAACTTACTAGATGCAAATAAAAACAAGCAATTCAGACAGATGTTGTTGTGATACACCTCCTGGTCTTGTTGTTACAAAGCGATGTTATAGTACCCAACACCAGCTCCAGAATCTGTTTGGCGTCCGGACTGCCTACTACAGATAACAAGGACGCGTTTCCCCTGATCTGCGGTCGGGCTTTTTCAAGAGGTGAGAATAGTTTTAAACTTTGCAACTTTTTGGCTTTTAAAATGTCCAGATTCAAGTATGCCCCTTAGTGTCCAACACTCAGGATTCAAAGGGAAATCTAGTTTCAATCCTGTAGGGGCTCAAGGGGAACAAGTGTCGATGTTCTCAAAACTTGTACTCAGAGACATTGAAGATTCCTTCAGTAAAAACAATAGTTATCTTAATAAACATAATGATAACCTCAAGATTCTTGAAAGAAAATCCCTCCATAAACTTATGAACAATGAGGAAATTGTAGTATGCTCTGCCGATAAGGGTGGGGGTATAGTTATTCAGTCAAGGGAGGATTATTTACAGGAAGCATATAAACTTTTGAGTGACCAAAGTACATATAAATTATTATCCAGAGATCCTACAGAGGATTTTGCGAGAGAATTAAGTAAAATGCTCAATAAGGCCAAATTAGATGGGATTTTGAATAACGATGAATACAAATTTCTATGTACCCCACAACCAAATATATCTACCTTTTATCACATCCCAAAGGTACACAAGTACCCCAAGAATCCCCCAGGTAGGCCGATCATTTCTGGGATTGAGTCTATCAGTGATAACATCTCTAAATATGTTGACTTTTATCTACAGCCACTAGTGAGGAATACTAGAGCTTATTTTAAAGACACTGTATCAGTCATTAAAGAATATGAAGGGTTAACATGAAAAAAGAATATGTGCTGGGTCACCTGTGATGTGTCGGCCCTTTACACATGCATACCACATAATAAAGGGGTGGAAAAAATCAAAGAGGAATTGGTGAAATGGCAGATCCCTATGAATCATATAGATTTTCTAGTAGATAGTATGAATTTTATTCTGCAACACAATTATTTTCTTTTTGAACATAAATTTTATTTACAGACACGAGGAACAGCAATGGGGACTACTTTTGCCCCCTCATATGCAAATTTATACGTTAATGCTTTTGAGTTAGAATACATCTGGAACAATAACCCCTTCCACCAAAATCTCATCAAATATGGGAGATATATAGATGACGTTCCAATTTTATGGAAAGGGGAAGAAAAATGAATAGACAATTTCAGAGAATATATCAATAACAACAGTTATAACCTTAAATTCACTAAATCACATTCCAAAGTCCAAATATAATTTCTGGATCTCATCCTATATAGTGACTCAGAAGGAAAATAGCAGTTAAAAACTATAGGAAGACAACAGATAGGAATAGCTTTATCCAACCTAAAAGTGCACATAAAAAATGTTGGATGGATAACGTTCCCTATAGTCAGTTCCTTCATTTAAAAAGGAACTGTACCCATCCAGATGAATTCAAGTTGGAAGCCAATATCCTTGAATATAAATTTTTAGAAAAGGGTTACAGTATAGAAATCATCAAATCAGCTAGGAACAAGGCCACTACTAAGGATATAAATTCTCTTTTTAAAAAAACAGCAAGACAGACAAATGAACCTATAGGGACCAGTATACATACAGAACTAATTGTCAGGGTGCCAGGAATCAGACTGAGACAAGAAGTGCAAAAATAATCACCCCTTTATTAATAGCAAAAAATAATAAAAAGTCCACACGTCAAATAACAAGCCAGGGATAAAAAACCATAACTGGTAATCAGACAAGCCGAGTCAGGAGCCAAAGCGAATTGTCAGACGAGCTGGAATCAGGAACAAGGAGAACAGCAGAGTCAGGAACAAGCCAGAGATCAGGAACCAGGAGGGACGTCAGACAGCCAGGTAATACACAGGAGCTCTCACAAACAGGTCTGAGACAACGCAAGGGCAATGCATACTGAACAGAAGCCCTTTAAATAATAAGTGATGACATCACAATTCTGAGACTGCATCCTGTTTCACATGGATGATATACACCAGTCTGGCCATAAAAGGAAGTGCAGGAAATGAGCAGCATCACACAGTATGCACCAGAGTCAGGAAGAGAGGTGAGTAAAATGGCTGCCAGCAGCACATGGCAAACAGATCAGGGGAAAAACCCTGACAGTACCCTACCCTCAACAACCCCTACCCCGCAGGAGGACAAAAAGCTTATTGGGGAAATGGGCATGGAAGGCATGGAGGAGGGCGGGAGCATGAACATCAGAGGAGGGAACCCATGAACGCTCCTCCGGACCATAGCCCCTCCAGTGAACCAAATACTGTACGAGGTCCCTGGACATATGAGAGTCAATAATGCTGCTGACCTCATACTCCTCATGGTTATCAACAAAGATAGGGCGGGGACGAGGCAGCACAGTGGTAAACTGATTACAAACCAATGGTTTCAAGAGGGAGACCTGAAAAACATTGGAGATGCACATTGCAGGAGGAAGGTCAAGAGCGTAGGCCACAGGATTGTCCTGTCGGAGTATTCGAAAAGGACCAACATAATGGGGAGCCAGTTTATTGGAAGGCACATGAAGGTTCAAGTTGCGGGAGGACAGCCAAACTCTCTCACCAATTTGGTAGGAAGGCGTGGGCAGACACCTACGATCAGCCTGGAACTTTTGGCGCTGCATAGAATGATGAAGGCAATCCTGAATCTGCAACCACGTGGAACGGAGTTGCCGGAGATGCGCCTCCAAAGCCGGAATACCCTGAGACATGAATGAATTGGGCAACAAGGATGGATGAAACCCATAATTCGCCATGAACGGGGATAACTTGGAGGAAGCATTAATAGCACTATTACGAGCAAACTCTGCCCAAGGTAACAGTCCAGACCAATTATTGTGGTGATCTGAGACAAAGCAACGGAGAAACTGTTCCAGAGCTTGATTAGACCGTTCCGCAGCCCCATTGGATTGAGGATGATATGCAGAGGAGAAGGAAAGCTGGATCCCCATTTGAGCACAAAAGGAACGCCATAATCTGGAGACAAACTGGCTACCCCGGTCCGACACAAAACCATGTAAACGGAAGACCTCCTGGGCAAAAATTGAAGCAAGCTCCTGAGCGGTAGGCAACTTCTGCAAGGGAATGCAATGCGACATTTTAGAAAAACGGTCAACCACCATAAGGACAACAGTATTGCCATTGGAAACAGGTAGCTTGACAAAGTCCATGGAAAGATGTGTCCAAGGACGCTTACCATTAGCAATAGGTTGAAGAAGACCCACAGGAAGACGTCGAGGAGTCTTATTCTGTGCACAAACTGAGCAGGAGGCAACATATGCAGCAACATCAGAACGAAGAGCTGGCCACCAGAATTGTCGAGTGACAGACCAAATCATTTGGTTCTTGCCTGGGTGACCTGCGGCTTTAGGATAGTGGTAAGTGTGCAAACGTTTAGTTCGAAGATTCTCAGGAACAAAACACTTACCACTAAGTTTCTCAGGATGTGCATTGGTTTGTGCAGCCAGGATCTCCTCCCCCAAGGGAGAAGTCAAATTAGTACGTATGGTAGCCAAAATATGGTAAGGAGGTATAACTGGAGTAGGTACAGACTCCTCCTTGGACAGAGGCGAAAATTGTCGAGAGAAGGCATCAGCCCTAAAATTCTTACTACCAGGCAGGTAGGAGACCACATAATAAAACCGAGACAAAAACAGCTCCCATCTGGCCTGTCGGGGTGACAAACGTTTTGCTTCAGATAGATAAGTTAAATTATTGTGGTCTGTAAGAATGAGCACTGGCACGCAAGTACCCTCGAGAAGATGCCTCCATTCCTTGAGTGCCAAAATTATGGCCAGTAATACTGTTGCCAATTTCATAATCGCACTGCGCTGGAGACAATTTCTTAGAGAAGAAACCACACGGATGCAAGGAACCGACAGGCGTAGGACGTTGAGACAAGAGGGCACCTACTCCAGTCTCAGATGCATTGACCTCAAGAATGAAAGGCAGGACAGGGTTAGGATGAGCCAGAACTGGAGCGGCAGCAAAGGCAGTCTTAAGACTATCAAAGGCCTTAATGGCAGTAGGTGACCAATGGAGTGGATCACTATCTTTAAGGGTCATGTCTGTGATAGGTTTGACCAAGGAAGAAAAGTTTTTAATAAACTTTCTATAGTAATTGGTGAACCCCAAAAAACGTTGATTAGACCGAAGACCAACTGGGCGAGGCCACTGCAGAACTGCATATAACGTGTCAGGATCCATGGAGAACCCTGCAACAGAGATAACATAACCTAGGAAGGTTACTTGAGTCTGATGGAACTCACATTTCTCGACTTTACAAAACAGGCCGTTCTCACGTAGTCTCTGAAGAACCCGTGTAACATCAGAACGATGAGCCTCAAGTGTGGTTGAGTGTATGAGGATGTCGTCTAAGTACACCACAACACACTGTTGCAACATATCTCGTAGGACATCAATAATTTCCTGGAAAACAGCAGGAGCATTACATAGGCCAAAGGGCATTACAAGATACTCATAATGCCCGCTCCTGCTGTTAAATGCTGTTTTCCATTCGTGGCCCTCCTTCATCCTAACGAGATTGTACGCTCCTCTCAAATCAAGTTTAGTAAAGACTGTAGCTCCCTTGAGGCGGTCAAAGAGTTCCGTAATGAGTGGAATAGGGTAAGCATTCTTAATGGTAAGACGATTAAGACCCCTATAATTGATGCATGGTCTTAACTCGCCACCCTTTCTCTTCACAAAGAAGAAGCCAGCCCCTGCAGGAGAGCAGGATTTGCGGATGATCCCCCGCGACAGAGCATCGGCAACACAGTCCTTCATAGCACAATTCTCCGCAACAGACAGAAGGTAAACCCGGCCCCGAGGAGGAATGGCTCCGGGTTGCAGGTCTATGGCACAATCGTAAGACCGGTGAGGAGGCAACGTAGCGGCACATACCTTGTCAAAAATGTCTAGGAACTTTCGGTACTCCTCTGGCAATTGAGATACCGAAGACGTGCACATGATTTTAATTGGTTTCCGAAGACAAGTGGAATTACATTGCAGAGACCACGACAAAATTTCGGACCTGCGCCAGCCGAGAGTGGGATTGTGCTTTTGGAGCCAGGGATAACCCAGATTAACCGGAAACTGTAGAGAGTTTATCACCTGGAACTGGAGGGTTTCAAAATGGAGAGACCCAACAGCCATGGATAACGGAGCAGTTTTGCCATCAATGGCCTCAATAGCAAGCAGAAAGGACAAAGGCAAAACAGGAATGGAGTGCTTTGATACAAAAGCACTGTCAATGAAATAGCCCGCAGCACCGGAGTCAACAAGAGCCTGGGTGACTATGGAGGAGTCCACCCAGGAAAGGACAACTGTGACCAAAGGTTTCTCTTTTAGTGGTTCCGGGGACGAGGATAAACCACCCAAGGTCTGCCCCCAACAGGACCTTAGGTGTGAGCGTTTCCCGGCCGTGTAAGACAAGACTTCAAAAGGTGGCCCTGTAACCCACAATAGAGGCAGAGCCCCTCCCTCCTCCTATAGGCTCTCTCCGCCGTGGAGAGATGCGTTAATCCCAACTGCATCGGCTCAGCAGCACCTGGTGACTCGGGACAAGGAGGCATGGGAGGAGAGGGAGGCATGGGTGGGAACGAACACGTAGGAGACAATGGAACAGGAGACTTCTGCAAGCGCTCCTTGAAAGAGGGCCTCCCACTTAGTCTGATGTCAATTAGGATCAATGCCTCGAGATCTTCTGAAAATCTCTGGCAGCAACTTCGTCCTTAATCGCATCAGAGAGCCCATGAAAAAAGGCGGCAACAAGGGCTTCATTGTTCCAAATTACCTCTGCGGAAAGCGTACGGAACTCAATAGCATACTGAGCAACAGATCTTATAACTTTCTGAATGGACATGAGTCGTTTAGCAGCAGAGGAGGAGTGAGCCAGAACATTGAATACCCTTCGAAGGGAGGCCACAAATCCAGGGTAATTTGAAATCACAGGTTTATTAGTCTCCCACAAGGGATTAGCCCAGGCAAGAGCTGTGTCAGAGAGTAATGAGATGAGAAATCCCACCTTAGCTCTGTAAGAGGGAAACGCCTGAGATAACATCTCAAAGTAAATGCCCACCTAGTTCAAAAACCCTCTGCACTGATTAGGATTGCCTCCATATCGCTGAGGTAGAGGTGCAGAACCGGACATGCTCCTGGTAGTACTAGGTGCAGCAGCGGAAACAGCCATAACTTGCGGGACACTTTGGTCTAAATGTGCAGTGCGAGTCAGCAGGGTTTGCAGGGATAGTGCAAATTGATCCAAACGGTGATCCTGTTAATCCATCCTGGAAATTATGGCAGGTAAAGGTGGATTATTAGCACTATCAAGATTCATGGCCCTTGCGTAATGTCAGGGTGCCAGGAATCAGACAAAAAGTGCAAAAATAATCACACCTTTATTAAAAGCAAAAAAATAATAAAAAGTCCACAAGTCAAATAACAAGCCAAGAATCAAAACCAGAACTGGTAGTCAGACGAACCGAGTCAGGAGCCAAAGCGAATAATCAGACGAGACGGAATCAGGAACAAGGAGAACAGCAGAGTCAGGAACAAGCCAGGGATCAGGAACCAGGAGGGACCTCAGACAACCATGTAATACACAGGAGCTCTCACAAACAGGTCTGAGACAACGCAAGGGCAAAGCATACTGAACATAGGCCCTTGACATCACAATTCTGAGACTGCATCCTGTCTCACACGAAAGATGTACACCAGTCTAGCCATAAAAGGAAGTGCAGGAAATGAGCAGCATCACACAGTATGCACCAGAGTCAGGAAGAGAGGTGAGTAAAATGGCTGCCAGCAGCACATGGCAAACAGATCAGGGAAAAAAACCTGACACTAATTAAATCCCTTTCCATAAATATTAAACCCATTAGATTCATCACTACATACAATGAAGGTTCAAGAAAATTTGAAAATATTATCAAAAAACATTGGCCTCTTTTAATGACAGATCCTTTATTAGGATCTCGTTTAAATGAAAAACCTGTCTTTACATACAAGAAGGGAAAAAGTCTGAAGAACATCCTAGCACCAAGCAGACTAAGAAATAAGAAAGAGCAGAAAGTTTTCACAAATTCAGCTAAAGATAACTGGCTAACAGCATGGAAAGGTACCCTTAAATGTGGTAAGGCTAGATGTAACGTGTAAATATGTGAAGTCACCTACTTTCTCAAATTCAGAGCTAGCGGAAACATTTAATATAACGTCTAGGAGTAATTGTGATTCCACATATGTGGTTTATTTGTTGCAGTGTGGGTGTGGCCTACTTTATGTAGGCCGCACAAAAAGAAAGATTAGACAAATAACAAATGAACATATATATAACATAAAAGAAAAATGTCTCAAACATAGTGTCTCTATAGCATTTTTTAGATCATCATGGTGGTAACCCTAAATCATTAAAGGTTCAGGTAATTGATTGGGTTCCACCAACTAAACCAAATAGATTGCTTGAACTGAGAAGACTAGAGACCAAATGGATATATAAATTAAAAACACTACAACCACTTGGGTTAAGTATAGATATTGATGTGGCTGCGTATATGTAATGTTGCTCTGATTTAGTGTATTCTATAAAAGAAGGTTGCACATATTTAGGGAGAAAATCCATAATAAAGTTTTGTTGTAAATTGAAAATGTAGGTATTAAAGTAGTGCAACTGACGTAGTATTTTAAAAAATATTTTCCAAAAATATTTTAAATAAAATATTCAGAAAAATATATAAAGGCAAACAACTGTCTATATAGTTCAGACATAATTTTTCAATGTCCAAAATAGTGTCTGTTCCTGATCCAAGTAGTATCTTTTCATTCCTGGCTATTGTGGATTTTGTTGTTCATAATGTGGTGTCCAAGCTAGTAGTTTTAGTTTCAATTTTAGTTTTAACTCTACTCCAAATCCACCCATTGAGTTATCTTTGCAGTTAGTCAGGTGGTTTCTGACTTTGTCCTGGCATCACTTTTGACATTTTAGACCAACCCTTTTACTACGATGAGAGATTGTTCATCTAAATAAGTTATATAGTTTTACGTAATTTTAAATGCACATTTATGTAAAAACGGTTAGTCACATTTTAGAAAACAAATTATAATGGAGCGTATGTTTGTCTTTTAATATGTATTTTTAAATTGTACAGAGTATAAGGTTCTTATTAACTTTTCTAGTAATGTTGTATATATATCCTTAGGATTTTTGTATAAATTTTTAATAACTTTGGTATGTGTAAAAAAAAATGCGATACAATGCATTAATCTTATGAATTAGGTATATACATGCGGTAATGTTTTTTGCTTTTTAGATATTTTCACATCCAAATACGAGTTTGTTTGTTACAATGTGTTACAATGTTTTGAAGTGTTCATGCGTTGTTAATCAGTGACTTTGCTCAATATCAAATTTCATCAATGAACTAGTAAGCTAGATTAACGCCCCATGACGAGCTACTAGGGGCGTACTTGAATCTGGACATTTTAAAAGCCAAAAAGGCGCAAAGTTTAAAACTATTCTCACCTCTTGAAAAAAGTCCGACCGCAGATCGGGGGAAACGTGTCGAGGAATAGAAATCATATAACATTATACAAACACTTGATACCTCTGTGTACTCGATCTCTTGTTATCTGTAGTAGGCAGTCCGGAGGCCAAACAGATTCTGGAGCCGGTGTTGGGTACTATAACATCGATTTGTGCCAACAAGACCAGGAGGTGTATCACAGCAACATCTGTCTGAATTGCTTGTTTTTATTCACATCTAGTAAGTGCAACAGTGTGTGTTGCGTATATGTATTAACCTATTAAATCATCACTTGAATCGTACTTTGTATGTGCTTCTTTCTCTTTCTTTTTCATATATTTTTTATCCATCAAGTCAAACAAGGGATTACCTGACTTGACAGTAGCAGCACCGGAGGAAGCCCGCTTTGAACAGAAATCCAAATAGAAGTCTGCATCAAACTGAAGCTCAGTTATAACAGGATACATGGACATAAGGATATAACATCATTTGATACATCAAGGTTTGCCACGGCTAAGACAAACACCCCTTATCGGATCTAAACAAGGTACTGTGTTATTTCAGCACGTTTGGTATCTTTTCAGCTTGAGATCGTACTTTTTCTCCTTTTCCCAGCTAACAATTTTACATCTGCAACAGGAACATATTGTCAATGTCATACGTGTATGGGACTGTTATAACAATATTGTGTGAACATATGTTTTGATTCCTACTAAAGTTCACATTTAGAGTTGTCATTCCCACATATATGGTATAAGATTTTATCAACATATATAATAGTAATATCATATTTTTTTAGCTCATCTAATTTGTGTTGTAGAATACAAATTAGGGATTTTAATACAAACAAATAAGAATTGTTTCCTTAATAGATATATTTAGTTCAGGTCGAGCACAATATCATTTCATTTAGTATCTGGTATATCATGTACATTAGATGTTCAAGGAATAACAGGTATTATACTATTACTGATGGACAAATTCTCTGCATGTAAAAGCTTATCATGACAACTATTACATACCAAAGCTGGAGATATAATCTCCACAAATTTACAACAAATGCACTTAGCTTTGGCAGAACTGTTATCAGGCAGCAGGGTTCCAACAGTGATTTCTGAGACAGGATCAGATTGAGACATCTTGCAAATGTAAGAGAAAAAACAACATATAAACAAAATTATCAATTTCCTTTTATTGCAGTTTCAGGAATGGGAAAAAAATGCAAATGCATAGTCCTCTGAGTTTTTTTAAAAGGCAAGAGGCATCTAGGAATGGGGCTTTTAATAATGAAATAATTTGGCGCCAAGTATGACGCACAATGCAAACTGAAACTTTTTTGGCGCTAACAACATTCGGAAATGACACACTCACATCATTGAAGATGCAACCTTGTGCAAGGAACTCGACGTCAACTAAGATGCCGGAAATGACGAATTTGCGTCATCGGACGTACCTTTGTGCCAAAAAAAAATTCTCGCGCCAAGAATGACGCAATTAACTTTGGCATTTTGCGCCCTCGCGAGTCTAATTTTGCCCGCGAAATTTAATGAAAAAGCAGTCAATTGAGAAAAGACTATACCCCAGGTAAGAATTTTTTTGATATTCTGCAAAAGTAAATATACATAAACCTGACTCATGGCAAATATACTGTAAGTACAATACCTATATTTAGAACTTTATATTAATGCATAAAATGCCAAACCATAGCTGAGAGTGTATTAAGTAATGAAAACATACTTACCGAAAGACACCCATCCACATATAGCAGATTGCCAAACCAGTACTGAAACAGTTATCAGTAGAGGTAATGGAATATGAGAGTATATCGTCGATCTGAATAAGGGAGGTAGGAGATGAATCTCTACGACTGATAACAGAGAACCTATGAAATAGATCTCCTGCGAGGAAAACCATTGCATTTGATAGGTGATACTCCCTTCACATCCCTGTGACATTCACTGTACTTTGAGAGGAATCGGGCTTCAAAATGCTGAGAAGCGAACATCAACATAGAATTTAAGCACAAACTTACTTCACCACCTCCATAAAGAGGTAATGTTTGTAAAACTGAATTGTGGGTGTGGTGAGGGGTGTTATAGGTATTTTGAAGTTTGGGAAACTTTGCCCCTTCTGGTAGGATTGTATATCCCATACGTCACTAGCTCATGGACTCTTGCCATTACATGAAAGAAACCTAATGTAACCTCGGAGGTTATTTCTGTCATACCTCCTGAAAAGTTTATTGAACTTTCTTGCAAATTTATCAAAGAATTAAAACGCAATCTGAGTAATGACCAAAGACATACCTCATTCTTTTGTTGTCAAAAATTCAGATGGTCTCTATTATTATGGGACAAACTATATATAAACTTAAATTCAATAGAGAATTGAATACAAGGATACTATGTTAGCACTCCTAAGACTCTATGAACAAATTTGAATGGAGAACTTGATAGTTCACTGGGGTTAAAACATATAATCTTTATTAGAACATATTTAAAATAATGGGTGTTGTTAAAACTAAAATGTTAGCAGAGAAATAGAGATGATTTACATCTAATTGTTAATGGGTTGGTGCAGGTAGTTGAGTTACCTTGGACACAATTGAGTATAAATAATTGCCTAGTAGGTGGCAGAATATTGGAACTGGTAGGTCAAAGAGGACACAAAAGTAGCACAATGTGCACTAATTCACTATTATTGCTGGGTTACATTTGAGATATAGTCTCTCCCCAATTCCCAATTAGGATATAAGACCTAAGTACTGTCAGTTCCAATATATTACATGAAAATATCAAAATTGAATTTACTTGTTCTTTATTAACGTTCGTTTCGGGAATCCGGCGAAACATGTCAGGGAGGGAGTGAGCTAATGGGTGCTCCAATGTGGTTTTAAATATACTTGTTAGCGGTAAAATTGTGGGCAATATTGGTGCCTGGTAATAGTTTATACAGACCCCAATAGGGGCTAGTGGTCAATTTGTGGGTAACATAAGTGCCTGGTATTAGTCTATACAGACCCCAACAGGGGCGAGTGGTCAAGCTACCTGATTAACATTTATGTACCGAATTAACGCTATATTAACATGGTCTACTGCTGGCTAATAACGGACAAGCGTTATTGCACAATTTATTAAAACACTGATGCCGAGCCAAATGACTGTTTAAAGCGCTATTACAATTTATTGGTTTCACTAAATACAAAAGCGACTATGCTATATATACATTAAGATGCTAAGGTTTCATTAAGCATATACCTATTATACAACTTTCCTGAGCTGGTAATAACAACTTGAATAATAACTTTATCATAAGTGGACTGACACGCTCTGGCATTTTATTAAATAATAGTGATAACGTGGTAATATATAGATAACAATTTTCAAATCTTATAATTTTCGAGTATCACTTGTATATTAATGTTAGAGCGTGTATTGGCTTTTCACCTGATATACAATAGGCTGTTTGACAATAACACGCCTGCTCCTAGCATAGAAGCTCAGCAGGAATTGTGCAGAGCTATACAATCCAGCCCATTAACCTTTTACCAACCAATAGCAAATCGGTACATATACCAACATATATATTCCCTTGACAAAGCATACCAGCGAAAACGTACGGTCTGAACTGAACTGTTCTATTTGACTATTATCGCGTCCTTCTACACTAGCCAGGACACCTGGGGAAATAACGCTATTGTCTTGCTACTAAGAGGTATTGGTTTCGGCGGTTACACTTCTGCTGATCCATTTACCTCTTTGCAAGTTTGGCGATTTGAAGCATTTGTCATACTAAATCTGCTTTTGTACCCTTACACTGTGGTGTTATTAAGGCTTTTGTGACGCTTTTATATATTTTAAAATAAATTTGTATCCAAGTTTTGCCTAGTGTACTGTTTCCCACCAGTATAAAGTGGGAGTGCGCATATCCTTGAGCTTAGTGGAAAGCTCCAACAAATGTGAGTAGTCATTTGTTTACAAAACAACTACTTCCTCAAAAGTGCCATTACAGATTCACACTATGTTGCAATTTTCTGTTTCCTTTTTCATGGGATCCCACTGAGGAACGCTAACAAGCTGAATAATTCATCCAGAAGACCCAGACATATCCTTAATTCAGAACTTTATTTGGTTTCATTCTTTTTATGATTTTTGTTATCACATTTATTTCACATTCTGTTTTTTGTGATATTTGGTATATTTATTATAATTAATATAAGGTTGACCATTAAGCTGTTAATCATTACTAATACCATTATATCCTAGTTTATATTTTTTACAAGTGGACCGACACTTTTGTCTATAATATTTAATATAAGTGGTTCACTGACACAGCCTGCCATCTCGGAATCCTAAGTGAGATAAACACTTAGAGATTCAGTGAAAATAGGCTCATTGTGAAAATATAATAAAGTGTACACTTAACATGTTACAATACACTTAGTCCACTAAATACTTGGATTTCATCAATTATCCTTATAATTTAAATATTTGGTGGCAAGTTGTTACTCCATCCAGATAATACAATACTTGTATATACTGTTCAACAAACGATAATAAAGAACTAGGAAATTTAACTTTGCTACTTTTTTATGTTATCTATTGGAGCTGATAGAATTCAGGTCTCTAACTTGGATTTTATTAATTATCTTTATAATTTAAATAGTTGGTGGCAAGGTGTCATTCCATCCAGATAATAGAATACTTGTATATACTGTTCAACGAACGTTAATAAAGAACAAGTAAATTAAATTTTGATATTTTCATGTAATATATTGGAACTGACAGTACTTAGGTCTTATATCCTAATGGGGAATTGGAGAGAGACTATATCTCTAATGTAACCCAGCAATAATAGTGAATTAGTGCACATTGTGCTACTTTTGTGTCCTCTTTGACCTACCAGTTCCAATATCCTGCCACCTACTAGGCAATTATTTATACTCAATTGTGTCCAAGGTAACTCAACTACCTGCACCAACCCATTAACAATTAGATGTAAATCATCTCTATTTCTCTGCTAACATTTTAGTTTTAACAACACCCATTATTTTAAATATGTTCTAATAAAGATTATATGTTTTAACCCCAGTGAACTATCAAGTTCTCCGTTCAAATTTGTTCATAGAGTCTTAGGAGTGCTAACATAGTATCCTTGTATTCAATTCTCTATTGAATTTAAGTTTATGTAACTTTGATACTAAGCACCACACCCCAGCTAAATAATATAGTTTTAGGCCAATTTGTCCTGATCCATGATGGTGATAAGACTCTAAGTATCTATTTATAGTGGTGCCATCATTATTGTTCTTTAGTAAGACAAACTATATATACCACCTGATTACAGAACTAATCTTCTGAAAGTTTTTCATGATTCCCCAATGTCCGGACATCCAGGGATTCACCGAACGTACAAACAACTTTCAAAAGAGTTTTGGTGGCCTAAGATGAAGAAAACAATTTAAGACTACATACAAACCTGTGTCATCTGTACAACATCAAAATCAGAAAAAATACCAGTTTATGGACTACTAATGCCTTTACCTATCCCAAATAAACCATGGCAACATGTTGCCATGAATTTTATAGTTGAACCAAATTCTAAGAATAACAATACCATTCTTGTAGTAATTGATATATTTACAAAGATGGCTCACTTCATTGCTTATCACAAACTCCCCACATCAGCTGAAACTGCAACACTTTTCTTAAAAAATATTGTTCGCTTGCATGGTATTCCTCCAATACTTACCACAGACAGAGGAACTCAGTTCACTTCACGCTTTTGGACTAACTTATGTAACATTACACAAATTAATCATCGTTTTACTACCTCATTTCACCCACAAACCAATGGGCAAGCGGAGAGACTTAATCAATGGTTAGAACAGTATCTTAGGTGCTACTGCTTATATCATCAAGAAGACTGGATACAGTCCTTGCCCATGGCTAAATATGAATACAACAATTCAGTGAATTAATCCACCAAAATGACGCCATTCTACACAAACTATGGGTATCACCCCACCTTTAATCTAACACCCTCTACTACCTTGGATTCTCCATTAGTAGATGAACTAACCAATTCTCTACTTGATAACATCAAGACGATACAACAAAATATTGAAGAAGCTCAACTATCTCAAAAACATTATTATGATCTCCGACAGTGGCATCACTAGGGTTGGTGTCACCCGGTGCGGTACATTATGGTGTCACCCCCCCCTCCCCCCAGAAAGCAGACACACAAACACAAAAACAGGCACACACACATACAAACACTCAGACACACTCAGACACACTTAAAAACACACTCGGATGCACACACAAACACTCGGAAACACACTCAGACACACGCACAAAAATACTCAGACACACGCACAAAAACACTCAGACACACACACACACAAACACTCAGACACACACACACACAAACACTCAGACACACACACATACAAAATATGTAAACTGCACTGCATTAATTATAAAGCTCATGCCTGGAGATGCTCCCTGGCTAAGCAGAGCATCAAATGAAAGATAAACAGAGCACTCTAAAAATAAATCACTAAGGAAAAGGTTTAGGTGTGCAAACTATGAAAATTCTGCACTCTGACTCTGTTCCAAGTCTGTCAGTGCACAGTCCCGGGCCGCGTGTCTACTGCTTCTTATGGCCAAGCACCTCTGCTCTCTGCCTACCCCCAGACCCCCGCCTGCCCTCCCCTCCTACCTGTTCAGTGTGAACTTAGTGTACCGTAATCGTAACCAGTCCTGGTGGGCATCATACATGGCTCCTTCCCTTTAGAGACAGTGTCAGACAGTCATGTGGTCAGGTGCCAGGCATCCCCCTCATGATTTCCCAGTTCCCGATTAGAGAGACAGCACAGCAGTGAGTGACTCCACTGCTCCACACGCCACTGAGCAGTGAGCACAGATAGGCAGGCAGGTTTAGGCTAGCAGCGCAACTTTACAAGCCCCACAGCACACCCATAACTTTCATAGTGAAATTGGGCAGTGGAGGAGCAAAGTACAAACAAGCAAAAGCAGCCGGGGAAAACATATTTGTGGAAATTGCAGCGCTGGCTCAAAAAAATGAAGTGTCTACAACTTCCCCACTCCCACTAATGTTCACAAATGCTGGCTCCTCTAATAAAAAATATATATGAATCTCTACATTGTATTTCTTTGAATTTCAATAAAATGTAAAAAAAAAATAAAAAATTTTTTTTGGTGGTGTCACCCCCTGGAGGGTGTCACCCAGGTGCAGCCCGCACCCCCCTAGTGACGCCACTATCTTCGGAGGAGAGTCCCACCTAGTTACAGACAAGGAGATAAAGTTTGGCTTTCCACTAAGAATCTGAGACTCCAAATTCCATTGAAAAAGTTGGCTGGACATTTCATAGGACCTTTTTCTATTCTTCGAGTCGTCAATGATAATGCTGTCACCCTCACTTTACCCCCAAGTATGAAAATTCATCCCACCTTTCATGTGTCACTAGTCAAACCTTATAAACATATGAGGCAGATTGAGACAGTGTTACCACCATCACCTGTTATTGACTCTGAGGAATTCGAAGTTGACTCTATAATTGATTCGCAATACTACAGAGGTGAGTTACAGTATTTAGTTAGATGGAAGGGCTATTCATTAGATGAGGAAACTTAGGAACCAATATCTAATCTGAAGACTTCTAGACTTGTATCTCTCTTCCATAGGAGGAATCCTGATTGTCCATGCCCTCAAGCTGTGGAACAGCTTGCCTGAAGGGGGGGGTCCTGTCAGGGCTCATTATCAATTCCTTTCTACTTCCCCTTTAAATCTTGCCTCTCTGCTTTTGGAAACAAAACCCTCCTACTATTCATTTAAATTGTGCACGCACCTACTACCAGGTGCTTAGTATTGATGATGTTTGCTGAAGCACTTGTCTGTTCCTGAGCTCTTCGCTAACTGATTACAAAATATCGTTATTTATCAGCTATCCTAACATAATCTGATTTTTTCCCTATAAGGATTCTTTTTACAGTTTCTTTAACCATTTCCAGGTGGATTTGCTTACTTATGGTTTCCAAACTGAAACTCGTCTGTGCAGAGCTCTGCTGAAAACTATCTACGTCTCATTGTCACGCAGTTCATCTCTCTGCATCAAAGACCGAGGTATTTCTGTATATACTTACTTTGTAAAGACTGCCATACTAAGTACTTTCATAATTCTCAATCAACTGTTTTGACTCTCTGTTTACCGTTGTTAAAAAAACTTTATCTCTGAGAATGGAACTTGTCTCCTCCCTCACCAGCCCGTACCTGTCTGTTCTCACTTACCATCTGTCAGTACGGTGCAGGTTAAAGACTGTTGTTATTATCCATCTTTGGTGAATTAATTTTTCTCATTTGTGACAACGGAACTTACCTCCTTCCTTGCGGCACTGTAATACCTCTCATTAAGCTTATGATACACACATCCAGTTCTCTACTTACATTACTGTTGCTGATATGGTTCTAGCCAGTGAATAAGTTTAATGCATATACTCAGGTGAATTGTATTATTTGCTACTGGAGAAACTCTTATTCAGTATTCAGGACAACCTCCTAATTATGCACTATACATTACCATTTTGGAGAACAAAACTCTTTCAGCAGAATATTATATAAATGCACCTGCTCATCCATTATTCTCTATCCAGAGAATTTATATATTAAATGTTCAAATCACTAAGATATATACTTCATATAGTATATATCTACTCAAATAGTGATACAACCTGTTATTTAAAGAGATACCAATCTCAGGTAAATCTGCAGTTGTGTTCCACTTACTCATTCATTACATGTGTGTATTGACACTATGAGATCACTGCTCATCTTCTGCTTCTTATTCTCTCCAATGTATATTTATTTTTTTCCAAAACTGGCCACACAGTCATTTATTGGACTAGCAGCAGCTCCACTCTCCCGATTGGAGAGAATCAGAATCAAAAGACGAGCAGCGATCTTGTATTGTCAATACACACAGCACGCCTGAATACAGCTGACTCTGAACTGTTGGAGTAACTGAGGTTCCAGCAACATGGAGGATATAAAAAACATGGACAGTACATACTCATTTAAGGACATAGAGGATCTAGAGGATGTATTTAATTATGATTCCCCCAAAACCAAGTTGGGAGACCTATATCAGGACTTTGAATATCTTAAGTTAAAAGAACAAAAATTGAAGTGGGACAAGTGGATATTAACAAAATATTTAGCTTTGAAAATGATCCCCAGGGGCCTAAGACATTTCCAACCTATGATATTAAGGATCAATCATTTATTGATCGTTGGAACCAAGCCCTGACAGATTGTTCTTTAAAGCTTATATCTCTTCTTATACAATATAAGGATATACTTTTATGTGAGGTTAAATCTAACATTATATATGCTTATATTCTATAAGAAGAGATATAAGCTTTAAAGACCTAGTTCCAACGATCAGTTTTGAGGGGCATCAGGGGAGAGGCCAACTCAGAAGAAGAGGAGCCATTAAATTTAATTAAATTTAATTTTACATTTAATAACACAGGAGTTAACACACATAAAGGTATTCTGAAAGCAGGGCCAGTGCTAGGATTTTTGGCCACACAGGCGATTAATTTTGCCCCCCCCCCCCCCCCGATAACATACCATTCCATTGTTAGTTAAAGGGATATGAAGCCAAAATTTTTATATCATGATTCAGATAGAACATAACTTTTTAAGCAACTTTCTAATTAACTCCTATTATGAATTTTCTTCGTTCTTTTGGTAACTGTATTTGAAAAGCAGGAATGTAAGCTTAGGAGCCAGCCCATGTTTGGTTTAGCTTCTGGGTAGCACTTGCTTATTGGTGGCAAAATTAAAATCAAACAGTAGTAGTGCTGCATAGCAAATCAAACAGTGGTAGTGCTGCATAGCAAATCACTAACACACAGTCACAGACACTAATACACATATACACACACATTCACTAATTCACAGTCACAGACACAAATACTCATACACTAACCAACAGTCAGAGACACTAATACACATATATACACACACACTAACAAACAGTCAGACACTAATACACATATACACTAACACACAGTTGCAGACACTAATACACATAAACACACACACTAACACAGTCATAGACCACTAATACGACATAAACACACACACTAACACACAGTCACAGACACTAATACACATATGTACACATACACTAACACATAGACACTAATACACATATACAGACACACACACTTACACAGTCAGACACACTAACACACAGTCACAGACACTCATATATATATATATATATATATATATATATATATATATATATATATATATATATATTTATATATATACAAACACACACACTAACACAAAAAAGTGATGATGCATTGCAATTAGTTAAATGGATACATAAAGAGTATGTAGTAAGATAGCAAACAGAGCCAGGCCAGCATTGCATACATGTAACCAATATGACTAGGTTTTCAGATGTAAGGGAAGCAACAAAGCCCACAATACATTGTAAATGCCTCTAAATAACCCCAAATATTTAATGCATTTGGTCAATACCCTCTAAACCTACAAGGAGTAGGAACTCTTTTAAAAGCTGCCTAGAGTACATAGGGCTCACCCTGCATACATAAATTTTTTTCACTCATGCTGCTTTCCCAATGCCGGCAGCCAGGCAGATCAGGGGCCCCCTGCTGGAGGCGCTCTAAGGCAGCAGCCTGTACAGCCTTTCACAAACGCCGGCCCTGTCTGAAAGGACACCAAGAACAAGGGGCTAGACCCAAAACTTGTGGATCAAATATCCACCATGAGAGTAAAATCAATAGTACCAAACAGTCTCACAGTCAGCAACAAAAGCCGATGCCAGTCTCCAGGTTTTTCACGAGGTCCCCAAACAATTCCAGTGGGGGGGGGCAGGGTACTGGAGAGTCAAACAGCAAGGGGAATACAAAACAGACAAGATAAACATTGAGGGGGGGGAAACACCAAGGTGAAGAAGTACCAATAAATATGTTTAGTAACATATTAATTTATAAACTAACAGAGATTGAAATTAGACTGCTTAATCTAGGTTTAGGGTTTTGTCCCTTACAGGAAATTTAACCTTTTTCAAAATATTCTAGATTTAAACAAGGTTGAGTTGGGATTTGACCCTTAAAAAGTTCTTTCAAGACAGCGAACTGCCCAGAAATAAAGAAATATTACCCTCTAATTTGAGGGCAGTTGATGGTGATCATTTGTCTTTTGAAGACAATAGTCACACTAGAAGAATTCAACCTCAAACGTAAAACAAAATCTAATTTCTATCCAATTAAGGCCAGGGGTAAACTATTAGAGATGTTTCATGAGAGGGTCATTGAAGACCTCACAGACCTCTCAAAGACAGTAGACCCCAGTCCTGAATCTTACTATCAAAGAACATGAGGCCTTATTGAATCTCCAAAAAAAGAAAGAGATTGTGATTAGAAAGTCAGGCAAGAGTGGAAGTGTTGTAGTTATGAACAGGGCAGACTACATTAATGAAGCGTTGAGGCAACCTCAGCAATGTAAATACTTATCTAGTTCTACCCAAGAACCCTACAGCAACCTACAATAGAGAACTATCCCACCTATTGGATGAGGTGGTGGAAGAGGGTTTGATGGACCAGGAAACGGCTAACCAGTGCTTAGTTACTGATCCGGTGACCCTGATTTTCCACCACCTCCCAAAGTTCCACAAAAGTCTGTCTGACATTAAGGGGAGGCCCATAGTAGCAGGTATCGGATCCCTATTGGAACCATTATCCAAGTGGGTTGACAACTTTTTACAACCATTAGTATTACTGCTCCCCAGTTACATTAGGGATACATCTCATGCGCTTCAACTCATGGAGTCTGTGACTTGGATGGAGGAGTACAGCTGGTTAACAGTGGACGTGGTCTCGCTGTACTCTTCCATCCCGCACACCCATGGTTTGACTGCCATTATGTATTTTCTCAATTTATTTACCGACTTGTCTTTAGAGTCAAAAACTCTGATCATAAGAATTGTGCGATTCTTATTGGAACATAATTTCTTTATGTTCCAAGGACTCTACTACCTCCAGATATGTGGGACCGCGGTGGGGGCCAAATTTGCCCCCTCCTATGCCAACCTATTTATGGGTTGGTGGGAGAGGGCCCACGTCTATGGAGGTAGTACTGTCTCTTCTGATCATATTGTAAAATATGTAGATTTATAGATGACCTACTTATTGTATGGTCTTCCGACTCACAGTCTGCCCAGTAAATTTGTTTGATACTTTAAACAACAACAATGTAGGTTTACAATTCACCTTTGAATGGATGAAAAATAGGATTGACTTTTTGGACATCTCCCTCTCAGGTGATGCAAAAGGTGGAAAAATAATCTCTGCTCTCTATAGAAAACCCATTTCTGGCAACAGTTTACTACATGCCCGTAATTGCCACCCGAAACATGTCTTTAAAGGCATAGCCAAGAGCCAATTCCTATGAGCTAAACGGAATTGTACTTTGGAGGAAACTTTTCAAATAAAGAGTAGAGATTTGAAAACCAGAATGATTAAGAGAGGGTATCCTAAAAAGGTGATTTGACAAGGCTTATTTTGAAAGCAAAGCTGTAAACAGAAAAACCCTGTAAAAGAGAAAAATTCATCCCAAAGAAATGAATAAATTGTTTAATCAATACAAACCCAAATGTATCACATCTTATTCTAACCAGTATGAATAGGTGTGTCAAATAGTGAAGAAAAATCTGCCAATCCTGATGGGTGACAAAGTCTTGAGAAAAACCATTGAACCAGGTTGCATGTTTGTCCCAAAAAGGAATGTAACACTAGGCAATATTCATGCCCCAAGTATGTTAAGAACTGAAACCAATACTGCCAGTTCTTGGATGTGATTTAATGGAACCTATAAATGTGGAAGAAAGGCATGTACATCATGTGACTATATAAATGTATCCAACACATTTATATCCCATGTTATAGGGGAGGAATTTCCAACCAAAGGTTTGTTGTTAACTGTAAGAGCACATTTGTTGTTTACATAGGTTGAGTGCACTAAGTGCAAGAAACAGTACACAGGCTGGACCACCAGAGAGGTAGGTAAACGCATTAGAGAGCACCTATCTTATATCTCAAACGGGCGGGCATGTTATGCACTTTCAAAACACTTTATAGACTTGCACCATCAAAATGTTAATACATTCAGATGGCAGGCTATAGAACAGGTCAGGATACCAGCAAGGGGTGGAGATAAGTTGCCTAAATTATGCAAACAAGAAACCTACTGGATCTTTAAAATTAAGAGTTTACTGCCACAGTGCTTTAACTCTGAGTATGACATAATAAACTATTGGCAGAAGTAAGAAATAGCCAACACTCCAGAGCCCCTTTGCACTGGCCAATCATTGGCGTGTATATAAATTTTTGTGCTTAAATATTTGGTATCGTATTTTGAACATTATATATGGTTAACAGATGAAGGGGCTATTGCCAATGACCATATATTATCTTAATGTATGTTTCGATTATGCTTTGGGCTAAGCCTTTGGTCTATAGTTGTTAATAAACAGACAAGGGTAGTAATATAGTAAATTATACTATACAGTTGTGTTCATAAGTTAACATACCCTGGCAGAATTTATGATTTCTTGTCCATTTTTCAGAGAATATGAATGATAACACAAAAACTTTTCTTTCACTCATGGTTAGTGTTTGGTTGAAGCCATTTATTATCAATCAACTTTGTTTACTCTTTTTAAATCATAATGACAACAGAAACTACCCAAATGACCCTAATCAAAAGTTTACATACCCTGATGATTTTAGCTTGATAACATGCACACAAGTTGACACAAAGGGGTTTGAATTGCTATTAAAAGTAACCCATCCTCACCTGTGATCTGTTTGCTTGTAATTAATGTGTGTGTATAAAAGGTCAATGGAGTTTCTGGACTCCTGACAGACCCTTTGCATCTTTCATCCAGTGCTGCACTGACGTTTCTGGATTCTGAGTCATGGGGAAAGCAAAAGAATTGTCAAAGGATCTGCGGGAAAAGGTAGTTGAACTGTATAAAACAGGAAAGGGATATAAAAAGATATCCAAGGAATTGAGAATGCCAATCAGCAGTGTTCAAACTCTAATCAAGAAGTGGAAAATGAGGGGTTCTGTTGAAACCAAACCACGGTCAGGTAGACCAACTAAAATTTCAGCCACAACTGCCAGGAAAATTGTTCGGGATGCAAAGAAAAACCCACAAATAATTTAGGGGTGAAATACAGGTGTGGCTTTTTCAAGATGCACAATAAGGGAGGCACTTGAAAGAATAGATGGGCTGCATGGTCGAATCGCCAGAAGAAAACCATTACTACACAAATGCCACAAAGTATCCTACTTACAATTACCCTAAAAAGCACAAAGACAAGGCTCAAAACCTTCTGACACATAGTCGATTTGGAGTGATGAGACCAAACACAACCATAAACACTACAATTGGAGAGGACTATGATAAAAGGTACACCATTTCCTACTGTTAAACACGGAGGTGGATCGCTGATGTTTTCGGGGAGGTGGATCGCTGATGTTTTCGGGATGTGTGAGATACAAAAAGCAAAGGAAATTTGGTCAGAATTGATGGCAAGATGAATGCAGTATGTTATCAAAAAATACTGGTGGAAAATTTTGCATTTATCAGCTGGAAGGCTGTGCATGGGACGTACTTGGACATTCCAACATGACAATGATCCTAAATGGCCTAAAAATTTACATTAAATATGAGTGAAACCGGTGTTCAATTTTTGGACACCTTTGTATATATTGATAAGGGGATTCCCAAAAACAGACCTGTATACAAAGCCTACAGATAAAAATAAAGTGTTACAATTTAATAGTTTTCATCCAACAAATACAATAGAAGCTATACCAAAGAGGTCCAATTTATGCATGTTAAAAGAATTGTGACTGACAAAGGGAGATATAAGCAGAGAATTGAATGAAAAGGCAAATAAATTTAAGGCGAGAGGCTTTCCTGAGAAAATTGATTAATGACCAATTTGAATTTGCAAATAAAAGTGACAACCAACAAATCAGTAAAAACAAAACAAGAAAAGGGGTAGAATGATATTTGTTATCCAATTTAACAACTTTGGGCTTTAAAATTTCAAAAAATGATTAATAAGTATTGGTATATCTTAAAAAATTATAACCCTCATATTTGAAAACTTTCAGGAAAGACCAATGACAGCAACAAAAAAAGTAGAAGTTTGAAAGATATTTTGGTACGTGCTGATATAGGCGGTAGTAAGAAAAGTGTACAAACTAGAATAGGATCCCACAAAACTGGGTGTTATCCCTGTTTACACTGCAGCCATTGTAGCTCCATTATTAAGGGTGATAATTGTTTCCACCCTATTAATGGGGACTAAATACAAAATAAAGGAATACTTAACTTGTAGAATACATATGTAATATACATTATCAAATGCCCTTGGTGCTAGGATTTACGTTGGTGAAACGAGTAGGGAGGTCAGGGAAACAATGACCGAACACAAATCTAATATTAGGACCAATAATAGAAATGCCCCCCCTTTCCTATCACTTGCTCTCCATGGGCCAAAATATAAGCCAATTATGCATTCAGGTAATAGAACATGTAGCTAGACCCAGGAGGGGAGGTGATAGGGAATTAATGTTGAAAAAAAAAGAGAAATGTTTTGGATAATAAAATTAGATGCTTTAACAACCAAAAGGGCTTAATAAAGACTTTGATTGGTCACTGTTTCTTTAAGACAATGCTGTTAAATATTCATGTTGCATGATTCTGAAATGTAATTTTAATTTTATGTATGGGTTTGTTTTAATATGATTTTATAATAAATATACATTTAAAAATACACATGTGGGGGGGCGAGCTTACCGCCAAAGCGACAGGTTTGTGTTTTGGAAGAGCTCCTGGATCAGTTTAGGCCTATATGTAATATTTTACAGATTTTGGAAGAAAAAGTTTATAAGTTCAGTCCTATAATACCATCAAGAAGCTACACAAAGTTGTATACCACTGTTTGTAAACCAACTTCGGGCTTATCCGCTCTATTTAAGCTCTGGCAGTTAAGCAATGTGCTATAATCTACCCGAAGGACTTATACATCTATGTGATATTTTACAGATTTTGGAAAAAAAGCTATAAGTTCAGTCCTATAATACCATCAAGAAGCTACGCAAAGTTGGATACCACTGTTTGTAAACCAACTTCGGGCTTATCCGCTATATTTAAGCTCTGCAGTTTAAGCAATGTGGCTATAATCTACCGAAGGACTTATACATCTACGTAGTGGCCCCATAGCATTTACAATGTTTAACAATGTCTTTTACTCTCGGGATTACAACCGTAATCAATTTATGGGAAGCCGAAATGCACAACATCTTGCATCTCCATTTTGTTAAAATGAAGGAACAGCTCTATTGGGCCCTGGCTCCCACTACGTTAAGTCCCCCAGATGTTGTGATCGGCGCTGAAGAAGCAGTTGGGGAGATTAATGTTCCGGTGGAGGGAATATTTATGCCAACCCCAACCTTACCTGATATGACTTGCGAGTCGAACTCCCTTCAGATGAGTAGCACTGACGGCAGGTGCCCCTGGGGAGCACATATTACTGCAGCGGGACCAACAGACCAGGTTGTGGGCCCTCTAAAGTTACCGGGCTCTGATCAGCTGGCATTGCCGGATAGCCTTACCAAAGGAGATGAGAGTAGCACACGACCTAATCGAGATATACCAAAACATATGGAGCCGAGATCAGCTGGTATGGTTGCTGCTGACGGCTTGGTCGGTATACGGGGGCATGCTACAGAGAGCGGGTGTATTTTTGGGAGAAATCACCCTTTACCAACTTGAAGAAGATGGTGGTGAGACCATATTCACAGCTTTACTGAATGGTTTGCGGACTATACAGCGCTCCGATGGTGGCTACTATGCAGCGCAATGTGTTCTGTTCCAGAGTTGGTTATACCCATAGATGAATGTTTCTGGACCCTACAACTCCAGGACTTTTTCTTTGAGCTAAAATGGTTCATACTCAAGTGGGTCTTGTATATGGTGTTTTGATAGACAGGGGTGTTTTCATGTCTCTTTAAGAAGCTACGTTACATAACCAGACACCTAGACTAAGCAATATAGCGTGCCTCAAATGGTTCCTTTAAAATTTCCGTACCATTACTATATAGCTGCAGGCCATTTTCGGTAGAAAAAGGGTTCAAAGTTAACCTACACCTATAATTATCTCACTGCTATAGGTTGGAAATAGTAGTATGTAGTTTGGAAGATGCTTCGCTCTGTTGTCCCATTAAGCATATTGGAACTACTACTGTTAATGTGGAATGTAGTGTCACTTATTTGTAAATTTAGATGTGAGTTATATGATTCACGATAATGTTACGTCTGCCTTCTCTCTTCCCCCCATGATATGGTTATAATTATATTCTTATCACACTGTTTGGTTCAAATATACAAAAGCCACAAGAATAGTTTGATAAGTTTAGCTATGGTATCTGATAATTGTGCCCTTACCCTGACAATCTCTAGGCTCACCCATTGTACGGGATTTTCTTGTCAACCATATGCTGTGATTATAAGCTTTATTTCTTAAATCTGAAACAAGACCATAGGAGATCATAAACATTTGCTTTATAAGTCTTGTTTAACATTTGTTATAAACATATGCCTATATTTATAAATTTCCAACTTTCCATAATGACTATATTGCCAGTTCCTTACTGTTTGTTAGTTAATACATGTTTACAGTGACTTTTCTCACCATTATATTTGTTACCTTATTGATATTGCGTGCAACTATAGATGCCACAGGGTAATACATATATACATACTCTCTGTTTGCAGAGTTAATTCTGTTGGAGGTTTGAGAAGGATTGGGACCTGGATAAATAGACATGCCCCATTACCAATTAATAATACCTAGTACATAAGGATAACAGCCCAACTTAAAGTCCCATAGCCTAAGTTGCTGCCTTTTATGATATTAATGGGATTGTATAGGCTCATACATTCTATTTGTTGCAATTTAACACATCTGTCTACAGGGAGCTGAATGTTGTTTATGTATATGCTTATGATGTGTCTGATGGGGCTATTGTATATATGCTATGATTCCTAAAAGTCAATACAGTCTTTCTGTGCCTTCAGTGGCCAGGACGGCGCAGTCTAGATCTTATCTCCAATTTCAGTGAGGAATCCCTATAATGTAGTAATTTCTCCTTACCCTAGAATACATTTCTATATATTGACCCCTTATCATAGCTCTTATAGTCCTTCTATGTGACATCTAGGATTCCAGATGAGACTTGTCTTTCACCAGACGGTTATGTTCGGAAACATTCTTATAAGTTGGTAACTTAGATAACTCAGCAATCTTTCCCGCAGAATTCCATGTCTTGACATAGTTGTGTTAGTTTATATCATTTAAACATTTGATCACATGATATGTTTAGAAAATGCAATGTATTGAATGTTTATATTTCTTCAACCCCTTAAGAAAAATAATATTAAATAAGATAAGAAAAGTATCTCCCCTCACCCTTTCCCACTCTGTTAGTCAGAGTTGGGTCATATCCGACACCCTTTTCCGTCTCCGTCCAGTGGTGACAGCAACCCCTGAGGGGTGATACAATTCACGTCCCTTCCCCATATAGGATTGGTGACACAGAGTCCTGGAGGGATAATATATCTAACTGAAAACCTTATGGGGTTGAAACTCCATGCCTAGCTCTTATTTCTCCTAACAGGGCTATATGTACTCTTTGCCAACCCAATCTTAACATTTTGCCTTTCGGCTCTGTCTCCCCACTCCCCTTTTCCCCCTCCCCCTTACACCATTGAGCTTTACTCCGTAAGCAAAGGAAATAAATCCTATAGAAATTTTACCTTATATTATTAAAACATATTGATACATATATACTGATATTATTTAATCATAATTACACGTGACATGCTGTTGTTTATTACCTTGCCGTTCTATATTTTAGTTATGTCACAATCATGTATCTTATTACCAAGGGTCCAAGAGCGACCCTATATGCCTTTATTTGTTACATAGCCCATATTCTACCCTCAAACCACTACGTAATAACATCAGAGGTCTAAGAGTGACTGTCATCCGTTGCATGTGGTGTCATTTTATCTAGTTTATTTTTACGCTTCCCATTGGGGGTAAATGATAAGTTTACATATAGGAATGAGGAAAAAGAGGCCCTGAGTCTTTAGGTAGATGCAAATGGTTTATTTGGAGCAGGCTTCCATATTGGACATCAGGTAAGCTCCTATCTTACGCATTTCACGCATAAGCACATGCATCAGAGATAAGTTAACATAGCCTTAATAGCGGCGACTAAATAATATAAAAAAAACAACAACAGAGGTTCGTTTGAGAGTACATAGGTAAATTATTTATCAAGGATTATGCTTGCATTTTATAATATTATGTTTTATTTATAATGTATAACTTGTGCATTGGTGATATGTTGTATCATTTAGATGATACTGCTCAGACATATGTTATGTCAATGATTGCCTTGCAACCTTACTGATATGTATGTACTGTATAACCTCAATAAAAACTGTTGAGAAAAAAAACAAACACATGTAATATACACAAATTATGTGGAAAGATTTGAAGTCAATATTTGCAATTTTGTGTTTAAAGACATGTGTATTGGAAAAATTCCACAAGATGGCAGTGTGGCTCAACCTGATAAATTGCTTAATAGGTATAAAAGGCACACCAGTACATAGATACCTTAACATGACTAAGAACCAATTGCTGGTTTGAAACGTTGTTTGTTTGTACTATGGACCCTGCATGAAACAATAAAGGTTTTTTAAACTACTTTTTTTGGAGGCTGGAAATCTTTTGAATTTGGAATGAGCTACAAAGGCACAGGAAATTTGGTCAGAATTGATGGCAAGATGAATGCAGTATGTTATCAAAAAATACTGGAGGAAAATTTGCATTTATCAGCCCGGAAGCTGCGCATGGGAGGTACTTGGACATTCCAACATGACAATGATCCTAAACACAAGGCCAAGTCAACCTGTCATTGGCTACAGCAGAATAAAGTGAAGGTTCTGGAGTGGCCATCTCAGTCTCCTGACCTCAATATTATTGAGCCACTCTGGGGAGATCTCAAACGTGCAGTTCATGCAAGACAGCCCAAGAATTTACAGGAACCGGAGCCTTTTTGCCAGGAAGAATAAAGAGCCTCATCCACAAATACTACAAAGACTTTTCAAGCTGTCGTTGATGTTAAAGGGACACTAAACCCAAACATTTTCTTCATGATTCAGGTACAGAATATAATTTTAAACAACATTGCAATTACTTCTATTATGGAATTTGCTTCATTCTTTAGATATTCTTAGCTGAAGAAAAGTAATGCACATGGGTGAGCCAATCACATGAGGCATGTATTTGCAGCCCACCAATCAGAAGCTACTAAGCCTATCTAGATATGCCTTTTCAGCAAAGGATATCAAGATAATGAAGCAAAATAGATAATTGAAATAATTAGAAAGTTGTTTAAAAAGCGCATGCTCTTTCTAAATCATTAAAGAAAAAAATTTTGGGTTTCATGTCCCTTTAAAGGGGGCAATACACGTATTAAGAAGTGGGGTATGTAAACTTTTTATCAGGGGTCATCTGGGTAGTTTCTGTTGTCATTATGATTTAAAAAAGAGTAAAAACAGTTGATTGATAATAAATGGCTTCAGCCAAACACTAACCATGAGTGAAAGAAAAGTTTTTTGTGTTATCATTTATATTCTCTGAAAAATGGCCAAGAATTATAAATTCTGCCAGGGTATGTAAACTTATGAGCACAACTGTATATATGTATTACATATAACTGCTATAGGTGCCCTTAGCCCCCTGTATAGATAGAAGATATAATAAAGCTAAATATATAGGTTAATAACAGGTTCCTTTACCCATATCTGACACTAATAGATAGTTGTAATACAATCTCTGATTAATTCTCTTGCTTGAGAGTACATTCAAGAGAAAATATGTTGTTAGAATGTGCTAACTTCCCTTTAACCAATTTCTCTTTCTGTATGATATTACCATTGCTATTTTGAGCTATACAATGCCAATTTCAATAGTATTCTTCTTGTTTTTGCTGTTATTCAATATAGTTGAAATATTATTGTATTAACCCCTTAATGACCGACGACGTACACCGTACGTCCCTAAAAAAAAAAAATACAGTTAATGCCTGAGGACGTACGGCATACGTCGTCGGTCTTGGAAAGCGGTTGGAAGTGATCCTGATAGCTTCCAGCCGCTTTCCAGTTATTGCAGTGATGCCCTCGATATCGAGGCATCCTGCAATAACCCTTCTTAGTCATCCGATGCAGAGAGAGACACTCTGTGGCCCTCTCTGCACCGGACATCGATGGCCGGTATCGTTGATGGGTGGGAGCCGACGTGGGAGGCGGTCATTGATGGGCCCTGTGATGTGGAGGCGGGCAGGATCGACGGGAAGAGCGCACGGATGCGTGCACGTGCACGGGGGGGAAGCGGGCAGACACGTGCACAGGGCGGCGGGCGCGGCGGTACACGGGGGCAGGAGCGGGTGGGAACCGCTACAATACAGAAAAAAAAAAAAGTAGTGGGAGTGTGGGAGTTTGCAATAAATTATACCTCAGAGGTACTTGGAGGGGATGGGGGGTTGGTCTTTGGGGGGTGGGAAGCTACACTACAGAAAAGGGGGAAAAAAAACACCAAAAAACCCCCCACAATTTTATTCTAAACTGGATACTGGTAGACAGCTGCCAGTACCCAAGATGGCGCCCAATAAGGTAGAGGGGGAGGATTAGAGAGCTGTTTGGGGGAGGGGGATCAGGGAGGTTGGGGGCTAATGGGGGATCCTACACAGGCAGCATATGTAAATATGCTAAAAAAATAAAATAAAAATATACCTTTTATTTTAACTACTGGCAGACTTTTCTACTCAGTACGTAAGATGGTGGGGGACAATTGTGGGGTGGGGAGGGAAGAGAGCTGTTTAGGATGGATCAGGAGGTTCCGATGTGTGTCAGGTAGGAGGCGATCTCTACACTAAAGCTAAAATAAACCCTGCAAGATTCCTACAAGATACCTAATTAACCCCTTAACTGTTAGCCATAATACACGTGTGATGCACAGTGGCAATTTAGCTGCCTTTCTAATTACCAAAAAAGCAACGCCAAAGCCATATATGTCTGCTATTTCTGAACAATGTGGTTCCCAGTGAAGCATTTACAAACCATAATTGCACAAGCTGTTTTAGTAATGATTTCATTGAGAAACCTAAAATTGTGAAAAATGTAAAGTTTTTTTTTTATTTGATCGCTTTTTGGCAGTGAAATGGTGGCATGAAATATACCAAAATGGGTCTAGTTCAATACTTTGGGATGTCTTCTTAAAAAAATGTATATACATGTCAAGGGATATTCAGGGATTCCTGAAAGATATCAGTGTTCCAATAAAAAAAAAAAAAATGGTTTGGAAATAGCAAAGTGCTACTTGTACTTATTGCCCTATAACTTGCAAAAAAGCAAAGCACATGTAAACATTGGGTATTTCTAAACTCAGGACAAAATTTAGAAACTATTTAGCATGGTTTTTTTTCGGTGGTTGTAGATGTGTAACAGATTTTGGGAGTCCAAAGTTAGAAAAAGTGTGTTTTTTTTCCATTTTATAACTTCTTTTATAGTAAATTATAAGATACTAGTACTAAAGCCCGTGTACACGGGCCATTTTTTGCTAGTACAGCGGTCACACCCCTTGCTCTCTCCCCCCCTCTCTTTTGCTCTCTCTTCCCCCCCTTTCTTTTGCTTTCTCTCCCCCCCTCTCTTTGCTCTCTCTCTCTCTCCCCTCTTTTGCTCTCTCCCTCCTTTCTTTTGCTCTCTCTCCCCCCTCTTTTGTTCTCTCCCCCCCTCTTTGGCTCTCCTACCCCCTCTTTGGCTCTCTCCCCCCCTCTTTGGCTCCCCCCCCCCCCTCTTTGGCTCTCTCCCCCTATTTTGCTCTCTCTCCTCTTTGGCTCTCTCTCTCCCCCCCTCTTCTGGCTCTCCACCCCCTGTTGGCCTCTCTCCCCCCCACCTTTGGCTCTCTCCCCCCCCTTTGGGCTCCCCCCCCCCCTTTGGCTCTCCCCCCCCCCTTTGGCTCTCTCTCCCCCCTCTTTGGCTCTCTCCCCTCTTTTGCTCTCTCTCCTCTTTGGCTCTCTTTCCTCTTTGGCTCTCTCTCTCCCCCCCTCTTTGGCTCTCCCCTCCCCTTTGCCCCCCCTCCTTTGCTCTCCCCCCCCCCTCTCTTTTGCTCTCTCTCTCCCCTCTTTGGCTCTCTCCCCCCTCTTTTGTTCTCTCCCCCCTCTTTGGCTCTCTCCCCCCCTCTTTGGCTCTCCCTCCCCCTCTTTGGCTCTGCCCCCCCCTCTTTGGCTCTCCCCCCCCCCTCTTTGGCTCTGCCCCCCCTCTTTGGCTCTCTCTCCCCCCTCTTTGGCTCTCTCTCCCCCCTCTTTGGCTCTCTCTCCTTTTTGGCTCTTTTTCCTCTTTGGCTCTCCCCCCCCTTCTCTTTGGCTCTCCCCCCTTCTCTTTGGCTCTCCCCCCCTTCTCTTTGGCTCTTCCCCCCCTTCTCTTTGGCTCTTCCCCCCCTTCTCTTTGGCTCTCCCCCCCCTTCTCTTTGGCTCTCCCCCCCCTTCTCTTTGGCTCTCCCCCCCCCTTCTCTTTGGCTCTCCCCCCCTTCTCTTTGCCCCCCCCCCTTCTCTTTGGCTCTCCCCCCCCTTCTCTTTGGCTCCCCCCCCTTCTCTTTGGCTCTCCCCCCCCCCTTCTCTTTGTCTCTCTCTCTCCCCTCTTTGGCTCTCCCCCCCCTTATCTTTGGCTTCCCCCCCCCCATTCTCTTTGGCTCTCCCCCCCCCTTCTCTTTGGCTCTCCCCCCCCCTTCTCTTCTGGCTCTCCCCCCCCTACCTCTCTTTGGCTCTCCCCCCCCCCTTCTCTTTGGCTCTCCCCCCCTTCTCTTTGGCTCTCCCCCCCCCTTCTCTTTGGCTCTCCCCCCCCTTCTCTTTGGCTCTCCCCCCCCCCTTCTCTATTGGGCTCTCCCCCCCTTCTCTTTGGCTCTCCCCCCCCCCTTCTCTTTGGCTCTCTGCCCCCCCTTCTCTTTGGCTCCTCTCTCCCCCCCTTCTCTTTGGCTCTCTCTCCCCCCCTTCTCTTTGGCTCTCTCTCCCCCGTTCTCTTTGGCTCTCTCATCCCCCCTTTGGCTCTCTCTCCCCTCTTTGGCCCTTCTCCCCTCCTGCTCCTCTCTCCCCCCCTCTCCTGCTCCCTCTCTGGCTCTGTCTTAAAGTCTTCACATCGCGGGACCCCCGCCCGGCCACGCCCCATCGCGGCGGCACCTGCCCGGCCACGCCCCATCACAACGCCCGGCCACGGCCCCCATCGCAACGCTCCCGTCGGCCACAAACAGCTGTGAGGTCTGGGAGAGCGTGTGGGCCGCTTCTCACGCAGCACACCTCACAGCTGTTGAGTAGCTCGCGCTCCATATCTCTTGCCACAGGCTGTTTCAATCAGCTTACCTCGCGCTCCCCCAGACCTCACAGCTGTTTGTGTTCCTCGCGCTCCCTATCTCAAGGCCAAGTGTTTGTCTCTACCTGCGCATGACGGCTTCAGACAAACACTTGGCCTTTTATAATATAGGATGATGAAAATAATGGTATCTTTAGAAAGTCCATTTAATGGCGAGAAAAACGGTATATAATATGTGTGGGTACAGTAAATGAGTAAGAGGAAAATTACAGCTAAACACAAACATAATGTAAAAATAGCCTTGGTCCCAGACGGAAAGAAAATGGAAAAGTGTTGTGGTCATTAAGGGGTTAAACTAACATGTTTATTGTAGACAGTACTCTACATCCGGATTATATCTAGAATATTAGTCAATTTTTCCTCTAAATATTCAATTATCCACTTGACAATTTGTATATAATTTGTATTGAGTGTGTACAGGGTTAAGTTTCTTGACCCTATGGTTTTAGCCAATCAGGAAATGGAGTACTTTGCATAAAAGGATGCACCACCTAACAGGTGCTAGTCTATAATTGCGGTCAATACGACCGAAACCGGTCAGATTATGCTTTCTTAAGAGCTTTTTCCCATGTTCCTGTATGTTCTTTTTAAACTGGAATAAATTGGATTAAGTTTTCATATATACTTGGCTTCGTTTCATGGAATATATATAAACATATATTAATAACTATTGCTACTAAGTTCTTATGTTAACTATCTGACATTATCTGACTTAAAGTGAAGGTCAAGTCTGACGTTGTGGATAGCATTTTTCAATATCTTAGTTAAATTCATTATGATGTTCATTCATCAAATTATATGTTAACGCAATAAAAAGTTGTAATTTTAACTTTTTAATACGCTCTGTTTCAGCTGTACAATCCGCCCGCCATTGTGCCTTCATTGATTGACATAATTGCGCTCCAATCGATATTTTAACCCTGTGGCGTCCAGCCCCTTTTCACTTTCGTCATCGCCACCTTATGCGCATGCGTTTAAGCAAACAGCGCATCATCGGCATGCTCGTTCATGTAACGCGCATGCGTTGTCAGCTCATAATCATTGTTACATTGAATCTACAGCATGGCTTATTAATTTATTGGGCTAACATTGTAATTATTAATTATTTTCATTACCGCGGTCAACAATATTTGCACGATCCAGCAGCATATAATTTTATTTCCAACAATCTATACTACTTTATTACGGCACTTACTGAAACGCATGCGCTATTGACTTGAGGATACGCATGCGCATTTAAACGAAATCACTGGTGCACGAGCGTAGTCCAATTCTAACAACCAAAGCTACGTCATTAGAGCAGAATAAGGAAGTGTTGTAGGGGCGGAGCTAAGCGCGATAACGGAGGTATATAAAAAATAAATTTTACATGAAAAGCAATAGTTAGTTATACATATAAAGTCAGCGACTGTAATATATTCAACCTAAGTTTATACATGATGTCTTGAGAATAGCAAAAATTGACCTTCACTTTAAGTTCAAGTAGTGAGTAAATAAACCTATTACAAGCAGTAAGAGTACGTTATCTTAAGATGTTATAACTTATTTTAATTTACCACTAGCATTTAAAGTGTATCTAAGTAGTACTATATCTCATTATCACAATTTTGATACTTTTTCGGAATAAAGAGACACTTTATTTCCTTTTACCACGCTTACAATGAGGAACCATATAGATACATTAGTCTCTGACACGCTGCGGTTGTTGACGCGTGTCTAATAGTTAATAAAGTGCATGTGTAAACTGTCATACACTGTACTAAGAGTGAAAACATAAATTTTAGATATAATCGTAGATACCTAACTGACTATTTAAGTCCTAGGAGTGAGTAAATGGATCAATCTCTTGCAGTATAATCTCTTTACCGTTACTGCTAGCAATAATAGTATATACAAGAAGAACTATATCTTATTACCACAAATTTAAGCTCTTCGGTAATAAAGAAACATTTGACTTCCATTATGATTTAATAAATTGGAATATTTATTTAGGGCTGCCAATATTCTGAAATACTGGTACAATATTTATATAAGTATGCTCAAATACTTATGAACTGATTCTTCAGAAAGAAGTTGTATGAATTGAACACTTGATCCATTATAGGAGCACATATATGCATAGTTAAATACTATACTTCACTTTACAATAGTGCCATTAAAGGGACACTGAACCCAAATTTAAAAATTTGGATTCAGTGTCCCTTTAACACTATTTGATAGATTGATGTTTATGCCACTAACTGCCAATATACTCTAATAAAGCATTATAAATCTTGCATATCACCTAGCTATGAATTAACACCGACATCCTAGGCTAGGATTGATATATAAATTGAATTCCAACTTCCACCTCTTTAAAAGTGTTATAATAATATTTATAATCTGACTCTCTCCTCTGTGTTTTTAAGTTGTGTGTGTGAGTTTAATTTGTTATTTTAAAACATCCTAATAAAGGTTATATTTAAAATTTTGCATATTTCTGCCAATTACTATCATTAAACTGCTCTTCAATTTAACAGTTTTTAACCGTAAAGTGAGTGCTATACAAGTGTACATTATTATCAGTCTTGTACTGATTTTTTCTAGTTTAGGCTTTGAAAGAGAATCTGAAACATTTTACTAGAGAAATAATAATACTTCATCTAGCCCACTTATTGAATGGGGAGCAATGAAAGCGTACACCAGAGGCCTTTTGATGGGAGAATCCAGTAAACAAAAGAAAATTGAACCGTTAGTCTGGACCAGCTAAAAAAAGATTTAGAGCATATCTTTGCACAAATAAAATTAGCCCATCTGAAGCTTTACTCAAACAAATAAAGTCCTCACTGACAGACACAACTGGTTTCTCTACTTACAACTTAGATCAAGGATTCAGGCGATCTCACACTCCAAGCCCCCTGACCCCCCGACAAGTTACAAGACTATCTGCCTCTAAAATGAGACCAAAAGGCGCTATTGCTAAGTTATACCCCTTCTTTAATACTCCGAACGCTGAGAGCAAGGACCACTTTATGCACAACTGGGAAACTGATCTTGATTTGGACTGGGATAGAAAACAATGGGCTAAGATAATAAAAAGGGGATGTTCATTCACCCTTAGTGCCAACCTTAGGGAGAATTTCTTAAAACAAGTCTATAGATGGTACATACATCCAACACACATTCATAGGGAAGAAGGGGCTGATACTACAGTTTGCTTCAGGGGTTGTGGGGAACAAGGTACCTACTTACATACTTGGTGGGAATGCACATCCACTTCACAGATCTGGACCCAGACCTCAAACTTACTGAGCTTGGTGCTAGACAAGCAAATCAAACTTACTCCCACCCAAGCTTTACTATATCAACCTATCCCTAGTTTAACCCCAAAGGAAAATAAACTAGCTATGACCATCTGTACAGCTACCAGATTAAGCATAGCTCGTTACTTGAAGAGGGACATACCTACCTTTCCCCTTATCACCCGCAAAATGTAACATATACATCAATTATCTAGTTTATCAGCAAGCCTATTAGATCAGAGAGATGATTTCTTAAAGATCTGGGAACCTTGGATAATGTACTCTGAAGCCTTAACCCCTTGAGTGCTAACGACAGCTCTGAGCCATCGCAATTATCAGGTAAGCATAATTTATATTTTTCTTCCTAATGGGAAAGAGTCCACAGCCACATTGTGGGAAACTATACTCAAGCCAAAGAGGACACTGAATGCCAAAACGGGAGGGTAAAAGGCGGCCCAATCTGAGGGCACCAGACCTAGACCACATTCTCAAAAACAGGGAACAAAATAAGGAAAGAAAATGGCCCCAAGTAAACCATCAACAGACAGCCCCAAGGCCTGGCCAGAGACCATGAGCAGACACAACCGAGCCAACAGACCTCAAAAACACTATTGCCCAAAGGAAGATCCCAGTCAACACCCCCAAACAACTAGGGGACCCTGCGAACAACCCCAGAGGGAAGAAACAATGCAGAAAAGGAAGGAATTAGAAATAGTTCCTCCAAAAGACCAACCAAGTCCAGCTCAAAAAGCCCAACCAGATGCCCGAAAAATGCATTACCAGCAAAACGCATCAAGGTCAGAGACCAGAAGAAAAGGATCTCGAACACAGCAACCGCACAGACCGCTACATAGCACATCCAAGGGTAAACTGCGAAAGCAAACCAAAAAAAGGGAAAAATTCCCTCACCAAGCAACCCAGCAGAAGGGACCCAGGAGTGGGCCCCAGACTAGCAAAGAGACTAAGAGTGCCACCTACACCAAAAAACTGTACAGCACCAAGGGAGGAACCAAGCAAAAACCAGCCCCTGAGCGACATCCCCCAACTACTAGCAAACCAACCCTCACAGAGAGATTGGAAAGCCCCTCAACAGGGACCCCCCACAGCCTGAAAAAGCTAGAAGAAGCTTGAAGACGCAAAAAAGACCAGAACCTTGTCTGAGAAACCTGAGCTAACAGGAAACGTCCGCACTCAACAAAGACTGTCCACATACGGGTAGACCAAACCTGCCACAGACAAGGCTAAATCCGGGGGAACAGAGCCCCACTCAAACAAAAGGGAACATAAAAAGTCACCCCAACAGAGAGCGACCCTAAAAAAAACAAAAGACTGGACATCCAGCTACAGCGGCTTGTTTCGACCAACAACCCTTGCGTTGCAAGTCCACAAAACTAACCACTATGCTAAAATAGCTGCTTGGTGTGAGTCCACCCAGAAAACTGGAGGAACAGGGACCAAAAGAGACAAGCTCACAAGGTTAGCTCTATCCCTGAAGAAGGACAAACGTGGCAGACACTCCTACCGAGGGTCAAACGACTCCTGAAGGAGGTGTAATGCAGGGAAGACCTGCCTACAGAAACGCAAGGCTCGAAGGAAACAAGAGCCAGTACCTGGAAAAATGTAAGACACCCATGAGACAATGGTCTCTGGACCCTATGATAAAAACTATCATGCTAGCACTCATGCCCAAGTGACATCTGCCCCAGAACCACTGTGGAATGTAGACGCAATGTCCGAACCAAAGGCCCCTGGAAACCCCAGGGCCCAAGAAGAACAAGCCTTCTCTAATGAAAACAGGGCACCGCTAATCAGAGGGAAAAAGAAAAGGCCCGACTCGCTCAACAGAGAAACAAGAACCCTTCCTGACGGAACCCCGAACCCCATAGGGAAACAGGACAGGGATAGCAGAACTATACCAACATAAACACGGAATCCCAGGCCCACCCCAGATCCGCGAGGAGACCTGAATGAAGGAGGACACTACAGAGAGAAATCCCCAGGGTGGAACCCAAGTCAATAAGACATGAGCCACAACCAGACCACTCTGTACAAACAATCCCTGACTGAGGAAATATTCAAACCACCTAGGGAGGAGACTGCGAAAGTGCAGAAATTAACCCAAGGAGAGAAAACCCCTGACAAGGAGTCAAGATCTCCGAAAAATTCGAAAAGACGACGAAGTAGGAAACGCAGTGGCGCAATCCTATAACTAAAGACACAACATGGGGGAACAACTACCCCCGGGGAAAAACTGTATCGGCCCCACCCAAGCGCCAAACATCCGGGAGAATTGGGCAAGTACACAACTGTGCAGACACCTCCGGTTCATTTAGACGGGCCATTAGTAAGTTAAAACGAAAATGACTAACAAGCTCCGGGGGAACAATCCACCCTATGTGGAAGCAAAATCAATAATAGGGTGTTATGTAGTGGAAGGGAGTGGTTGGGAAGTCACCTCCTGAGGAACAGAGCCCCCAGAGGCTGAAGGCTCAGCAGGCCCCTGGATCCCCGAGCCTGAGGAACCAGGCGCTCTAAAAAGGCACAAGAGACATGACTGGTAAACCTGCGTCAGCGGGGCCAAAGCATTAACTTCACAGGAGGACGAATCAGAATCTGAAATAATAACAGTCTCAGCGTCAGAATCCTCCAAAGCTGAAAAACTACTGAAAAAAACTAACGACACCTGACACCCACAATAGCTGGGGCACTCACCACCTCCTATGACCAGACCTTGGCGAAGGGAAATTCACTGTGACACCACAAAGTCAAGAATGCAGAAGTGAAAAAAACCAAGCGTAACAACGCCCAGTCACAAGGTGAACCATATAGTCCAGAAAGCGCACCACCAAAAATGCGGTAACAGGGCCCCACTGAAAAACTGTACAAACAAAACTGATATGCAGGAGAAGTCACAGGTTCCCACGTGCAAACACGGAAAAACTAGATGTCCCAGCCCCAGAGCCAATACCCACTACACAAAGCAGGTTGAATCACATAAGAAACATGATTAAAGAAAAAAACCCCAGTTCAAAAAAAATCCCCCCTAAAGAGGAAATTATCCCATGATTCCTATATCGGTAAATAGGCACCACACTGAGGTCCATACTCAACTGTCACATAATCGCATCACATTCGGAATAATAAAATTAAACAATCTTACCGGAATCAACGCCGTGGAACAGGAACACGGTCCTTCAAGTGTGACGGATAGTAGTATCGCCTCCACCATGAACTTGAGAGAAGACCGCATGTAGCAAAACGAAATTCGGCAACGCCAAGTGCTAAAGGAGCTGTTAAATCGAGTCGGGATGGTTGTCGCAGTGAAAAATCCCACTGCATCTCCGGACTCTAACATTCGCCCCAGGGCCTCACTGAGAGACTGACAGGACTACTTAAAACTCCAGTCCCGAGTCGAAGAGTAGTACCCTCCATAAGAGACATTTCAAAAATAAATAAAAACAAAACTTCTGACACTTCTCTGCCAACCTCCTAGAACGAAAGGCAAATAATGACTGGGGGATAGGGGAAGTGGGAGGAGTATTTAAGCCTTTGGCTGGGGTGTCTTTGCCTCCTCCTGGTGGTCAGGTTCTAATTTCCCACATATAATGAATGCGGCTGTGGACTCTTTCCCATTAGGAAGAAAACTAATAGATGTCTTGTCTTACTCAATACTTCAGTTTAGAGAGAGGACAAAAGAGTTATTCATATCTTTTTGTGATTCTAACCCTGAGTGAATATTTTAAACTGTCATGATGATTGTAACTTCTCACATTCTGATATACCTGTGAAAATGTTTTGAAAATACAAAAAATCCTAATAAAAATTATTTAAAAAACAAAAACAAGGCCATTTTGTTGTGCATACCTCTGCAGGCAATAACGAGCAGCCGGAGCAAGGGATGGAACACCTACACGGCAGCAAGCCCCCCCTTTTGCCCAAACAACCACAAATGAGGAGGTAAGGCAAGGAAATATAAAGCAGATTACACCAGAGGCTTACTGCATACACAATACTGGGGACACAGAATAAGTTGCCACCGGAGTGAGGAGGAAAATAGTCGCCACATGCTGCAATACACATCTGACTGCGGGCACAGTCTCTCGCTTTCTTACTGGCCCCTGCAGGGCTACATTAGTGTGGGGCTTGCATTTTACGGACACAGGCAGGCAGACACTAAAGGAGGACTGCTAGACTTTCCTGGGGACAAAGTTACTTAACCGTAACAATGAGTAACAAGATCTACTATAATTCTTTATTCCCCCAAGAATCAGATACTGGGTAAAAAAAAAGGCTGATAAAACCAAAAGTTTTATTAATATATATTAAAACAAGGTAGGTGGGAGGCAAACATCCATTCGGATGTTTGCCTGCCACCTACCTTGTTTTAATATGCATTAATAAAACTTTTGGTTTTATCAGCCTTTTCTCCTTGGTGCCTTACTAGTGCGGCTATTATTTTTTCTTTTTTCTGCATTACATACGGTCCTCCTGGCCGGTTTTACAGCCTAGCACCCCCGTAACCTAGTGTGGATGGTTCATTCCTACAACTGCTCTGTTTTCGTCACATAGCCTCTTTTTGGATCTGCAGCGGCGGATGGTGTGTTTGGATTAATTATTTTTATTCTAATAATTTTCCAGCACACAAAGCCATTCCACCTGAATTCCAGTAATTGCCATCCAGCAGATCAGCCATATCCCACCAGTATTATAGTAATTGTCAGTAACATCAGTCAGGGTTAGCTCACATCCATATTGAGAGCTTTCTGATATAAACTTAATTATCACTCCAATGTCTGTCCATGATCATAAGTAGTTTTGAATAATTCCTAACTGGGGAGGTAACTTGGAAGACTTGGAAGTCAGGTGGTCCTTTTAAACATAATTCTTTTTTTCCCACTTTCTGCCTCTCTGTCTCCAGCTCAAAAGTTGGCACTCACCCTTCATCTGTCATTTGGAAGTATCCTCTGTTCTGTCATTCAGTTATTTAATTCCAAAAAAATAATTCTTAAAAATGTGTAAATATATACATCATGTAAACTTAGCTATGGTTATACTAGTTATGGACACTTCAATATATATATATATATATATATATATATATATATATATATATATATATATATATATATATATATATATATATATATATATATATATATATATATATATATATATATATATATAAATACATATACACACACTCATAGAGGTTTGTACCTTTTAAAAAAAAATCCTGTTAGTGGTCCACGGGATTCAAAATTGTGAGTTTAGTGGTCCCTGAGGTCCGAAAGGTTGGCGACCCCTGGTCTGGAAGACCTAGAAAACCGCAGCAGACTAAATAATCTGAACATTGTCGGGGTACCAGAATCCATTAAAGATAAAGACCTGCTGGAATTTACAGCACTGACATTCCCAAGGCTACTGGTCATCTCCTCAGACCATCTACCATTGGATATAGAGAGAGCGCACCGCCTGGGTCCTGAATGGCAATTAGACAACATAAAGGCAAGACCTCGCCAAGTGATTCTAAAGTGCCTCAATTATCAGGAAAAGTTATCTGTGATGAGAGACTTCAGGACAAAGAAAGAAGTCAAATTTGAAGATCATTTTCTTCTATTATTCCAAGACTTTTCTGCTGAAGTAACAAAAAAAAGAAAATAATTTTCCCGCTTTGTTCCTACATGAACAGGGACGTCAGGTAGCCCTCATATATCCAGCAAAACTACGGCTACAGACACCATCAGGACCAAAGTTCTTCACCACACCGGCAGCTGTACAGGCCTTTTTGGACTCAGAGAGAAGACAGGAAGATGGCTGAACTAAAGCAACAAGAACTCTGATCCCTAAGTATTTCAGCGATGTACCTTGTCTTGCATAGACAAATGTTTACTGTCATCTTTCTTTTGTTTATGAAAATTGTTTGTTGTTATGTCCTGGGCTGTATGGGTAAGTTTACCCCAGGGCTGTTCAGTAGTATAATACTGCAGAGTTATAGTAATAAGTTTCATATTTCGAAAGGGTTTTCGGGGATCATAACCAACTACAATACAAATCACCAGCAGACACGCTACGCCGTATTTGGTCACTGCAACACCTGGAAAGACAAAGGACCATAGTACCATGGGGGTTATGATTAGATATCTCTCAACCCCCTCCAGACTTCACATACCTTTACAGTATACTGTCAAGTCCTGTGCCAGTGGGGGGTCACTTACAAGCATCCCTAATCATAATACTGACAGCCATTTGACCCATGTTGCAGTGTATGTGACTGCAGTGTTTCATCAAATACCTAAAGATGGGGGCATTACCCTCACAAACATCAGTTTAGGACCTATAGGGCCCCGATCATTTTGCTAGCTTGTGGGGAGGTGGACCACTGTGGAGTTGGGACGGTTATTATTATGACCTGTATTACAGCGTATCTGCTGAGACAACAGCAACTTAGTTTCTGTGGTTCTGTTGTGTCACCTGTGACTATGTGGTACCAAAATTCTCTGGATAACACCAACTACTGAAAAAACATGAAAACAAAATGTAAAAAATGTGTAAAGAAAATATATGCAATATATCACATTAAGTCCAAACACCCTATACTAGTCATCATAGGTATTAATGAAACATGATGAAATGGGTAAAATAAACCACAATGGCATAAGTAAATCACAATGCACAAATAAACCATCTAAGTATAATAATCTAGTATATCCCTTTAAAGTATAAATTGGACTTAACTTTGTATTCTGCAATTAAGATTGTGAACATACCGCTACCATTTCCTCTTATAAGGTTGAAACAATTTGTTAACTGTATTTACATCTATTACATCAATTACTTATACACTTAATTTAAAGTGAGTGTGTTGACACATCCAAATCTATAAAGTTTGAACACCAAAATTAAATTACATAAACTTCAATTAAATAATTGAATAACGAATAGCCCTATAAAAGGCTTTGGGATGCGAGTGTGAGATAGAGCTTGAGAAAGGCGTAATAGCTGAAACGCGTTGCTCTAATTGTGGTCCATTTGAGGATCCATATTTGTGAAATTTCACGTGACTAATACCCAGACGCAGGAACGGCAAGAAGCGTAGCCGTTGTGTTTGGTTCTAACCGGCAACTGATACCTGGACGCAGCAACCCCCTGTGGTTTAGTGAGATCCACACCTTGCCGATTCTGGGAGAACTCTTGGATCCGCCACAGCATCTGGAGAGACGTCCAACACCATCCGGTGTAAGTAAGACGTAAAATACCTACTTGAACTATCTGCCGTAATTGTGACAAGTTTCTCTTGTCTGTCTCTCTCTCTTTCCTTTAGGAAATTATCAAACCTCAAAAAATTCTAAAGACTTTTTAAGACTGTGGGTTAACAAAATCATTATACTTAAGCAGTATACCTGGATACTGTTTTTTGCACCAGTGTTTTTTATTGTCCTATTTTTTTATTATTTTTAATATTGTCTAACTGATTTGTTTTTAACTATTAAGGATCATTTATGCATTTATGAATTTTAATTGTTGTTTTTATGCTGATGTAATTTAGAGTCTATTGTGTTTAGTATACATTTTTATTTTATGTATTAAAATATATCTATTTATTATACTACCGCCATCTGATATTTAGAATTCTTAAAATTTACATATCTATATTCTTTTGCATATATACATATTTTGGAATATTCCATATATAAATCATTTTAGGCCCTTAAATTTACATTAAAGGGACAGTCTACCACAGATTTGTTATTGTTTTAAAAGATAGATAATCCCTTTATTACTCATTCCCCAGTTTTGCATAACCAACACAGTTATATTAATATACTTTTTACCTCTGTGATTACCTTGTATCTAGGAACCTTCTCCCAGCCCCCTGATCACATGACTGTGACTGTTTATTATCTATTGTCTTAAATTTAGCATTGTTTTGTGCTAAATCTTAAATAACCCCCTGTGCCTGAACACAGTGTTATCTATATGGCCCACGTGTACTTTCTGTCTCTTTGTGTTGAAAAGAGATTTAAAAAACATGTGATATTAGGCAGCCCTCAAATGCTTAGAAATTAGCATATGAGTCTGCCTATGTTTAGTTTAAACTAAGAATACCAAGAGAAAAAAGCAAATTTGATGATAAAAGTAAATTGGAAAGTTCATTAAAATTAAAAGTCCTATCTGAATAATGAAAGTTTAATTTATACTAGACTGTCCCTTTAAGCTGCATAGCGCCATAGATTCTTTTAGTAAAGTTTGAGTTTCATTCTTTCTAAAAAACGTTCCCCAGAAAACGTGGAGTAGCAATATTCGTCAGAAAGGGATTCCCAGTATCTTTTACAGACACCGTAATAGATGACAAGGGCAGATACATAAAATCCCATTAATGCACATACACACCTTTGCATATGTTGTGTGCAACGTATATGGCCCCAATGCATATTGCCCCAGCTTTTGGTCCACACTGCTAGCAAAGTTGGCCACATATGACAACCTATTCCTAATTGTAGGCAGTGATTTTAACTTGGCACTAACCTTGCCATTAGACAGATTCAAAGACCCCATGACATTTACCCCAACCACAAAGGATGAATACATTCAAGGAAACCTTGGGCCTGGTTGATGCCTGGAGGGCACAGAACCCAGACCAGAGGGATGATACTTGCATCTCTAAGTCACACAACACATTATCGCGTATTGATTTCTTCCTGACTTCTACCGCTTTGACACCTCAGATTCATTCAAGCACAATTGGACAAATAACAATTTCGGACCACGCACCGATCCATATGAGGCTTCAGCCAATAGTGCAGGAACACACAAATAAATCATGGAGGTTTCCCTCTCACTTATATAATGACGTAGAATTCCGACAATGTCTAAAACAGGCATGAGCACAATACACAACAGACAATGACCAACACATAGAAGATCTGGACTTATTCTGGCATGCTTCTAAAGCAGTCATGAGAGTCCACATTACTTCCTGCACTGCTCATTATAGCAAATTGTCCAAAAAAATAGACAGACATTTTTTGTCACAACTAACAGAGGCATATAACAATTATCTTTCTAATCCCTTTCATACAACAAGACAAACTTACTACGACCTTAAAAAAAACAGGGACACCTTTCTAATCCAGCAAGACAACAGATATAATATTCACTGGCAGGGACACTTTTATAGACATGGCAACAAAGCAGGCAAATTATAAGCCAATTTAGTTATGGCACATAATCCTACATCATATGTAACTTCCCTTCAAACGCAATTGGGTATGATGTCACACACGAAGGAAATCAGGACAGAATTTGTCAAATACTATCAATCGCTATACTCCCAAAAACACATAGACGTAGAGAAGAAAAACAAATTTTGGAAGGATATTAAAGTCCCTACCTTGACAGATGAACAGAGGGGAAACCTAAATGCCCCCATTCATGCACAAGAATTGTCCAGATCGATTAAACATCTCAAATTAGGTAAGGCAGCAGGCCCTAATGGGCTGCCTGCTGAGTACTATAAACTCTTGGGGGAGGAGGTTGTCCCCATACTGGCATCCTTATACTCAGACTACCTAACGAACAATGCCTCGCCCAACATGTGTTGTACAGAAGCCAATATCTGTATCCTGCCCAAACCTGACAGAAACCCCACACTCACCTCTTCCTACAGGCCAATTTCACTGCTTAACAGTGATTACAAGTTACTGACAAAGATATTGGCGGACAGATTAGCGCTAATCCTCCCCTTACTAGTTCACCCTGACCAAACTAGATTTGTCACAGGACGGTCCTCTGTAGTCAATATAAGGAAGACCCTCTCAATATCTTCTTATTATTGGTATAAAACCCACTCAAACAAACAATCTGACCTACAGGACGCATGTCTTTTGGCGCTACTTGCCGAAAAAGCCTTTGATAGGATTGAATGGGACCACCTATACACAACCATGACACGCTTCGGCGTAACTAGCACTTTTTTAAATCTCATCCAAAAATTATACACAGCCCCTAAAGCCTCAATAATCATAAATGGTGGATTATCCACACCTTTTGGTCTACAAAGAGGGACCCGGCAGGGATGCCCCCTTTCCCCACTACTCTTTGACCTGGCGAAAGAGCCGCTGGCCTGCTACATTCGGCAACATAGTGAAGGAATTGACATTAAAGGCCATAGACAACATTTATCATTGTATGCGGATGACCTCCTTTTGTTTATTGTGAATCCAGAGTTAAATGTGCCCAAACTCCTTGACATCATTGATGCATTCGGAACCTTTTCTGGATATAAAATTAACAAAGACAAATCAGAGGTCACTTGGCTGAAAAACATAAAACGTAATACACTTGACAACACTGGCCTTCAAAAAACAGAGGGCACGTTCAAATACCTGGGCATACAAATACATGTAGACCCAAATAAATTATATCCATTAAACATAGGTAAGACAATTTCAAATATAAAAAATGTGTTGCTTGGATGGGATAAGCTTCCCCTGTCATTAACCGGTAGAATACACCTTTTTAAGATGATAGCTTTACCCAAAATACTTTATCCATTACAGATGCTATTGACGCAACGGGATGCTAAAACAATACAATCTGCTTTATGTCAATTTATTTGGAAAGGAAAGAAACAGCGGATAAGCAGGTCTAGCCTGGTCATGCCACTTGCTAGAGGTGGGCTGCGCCTCCCGAACATCCTTTGGTACAATTGGGCGACAGTGACAAAGATAGTGTTGGATTGGCTGGTTGGGAATGAGCAGTTTAAAATTCCTACTTTAGAGACAAGCCTTACATTCCCAATGCACCTAGCTTTTCTACCACACGCAAAGTTAAACTGTCTACCCCCAGAAATTCAACAACATATACTATTTAGGGATCCACTAAGAGCATGGGCCAAATTGTGTAGGCTGGGGGATTCAATTTACTATCAGCAAATTTCTCCCTATCCAGGGTAACTTATCCTTTTTACCAGGATACACCACAGAGGTGTTTAGAACTTGGCAGGAGAAGCACCTCACTAAAATTGGACAACTCTTTAACCCACTAACCCTTGATGTTCACTCCTTTCAGGAGTTACAAAACACATATCAACTCCCGAATACACATAGGTTTGCGTATTTCCAATGCAGGCATTATGTCACAAAACTAAAAACTGATGGTCTCCTCAACACGGAAAACAATAATATCATTACACTATGCTTGTTGGCTAAGCAGGGCTCATATAAACTAGCAAACACGTATGACCTCATCCTTAAGCACCATGACACTCTTGCCACTTAAAGAATATAATTGAAATGGTCTAAATGTAGAGCCATTGAGATTGAGAGTGAACGGTTTGCAGACAGTTTCGAAGAAGCTAGGAACATAACATTATCCGCAAACCTGAGAGAAACACATACCCTTAGGGCCAAATGGATACCTGAAGCAAAAGGTCTTGTTTTTACTTCCTGAGAACAGCACACATTGGCAGGACATTCTAGTTAATATAACTATTTTAATCGCAAGGCAACTAATATTACAAAACTGGGCAGATAGGGAGTACCCAGCATTTCAAAAATTACTCACTAAACTACATACTCAAATGCTCATAGAACAGGCAGATGTCAAGGGGAATATTGAAAAGAGAATATCTAGATTCATAAAAAAATGGGAACTATATTTACTATACTTACCAGAAAATGTTAGAGAAAGAGTCCTATAGCCATTTAAAAATAGTGAATTCATATTAAAAGAGAACCTCAAGGGAAATTGGTGTTTCTCTAACACTATTACATACGCTATTCAAGTATCCAACACATTTCTACCTCATATTCACACTGTCCTGGGAGGTCGATCTGTGGCTGGCGGTCTGGGGTGCTCCGTGCGAGTGTCAGGGTTTTTTCCTGCCTTGTTTGCCATGTGCTGCTGGCAGCCATTTTACTCACCTCTCTTGCTGACTTTGGTGCATTTTGGGAGATGCTGCTCACTTCCTGCACTTCCTTTTATGGCCAGACTGGTTTACATCATCCATGTGAGACAGGATGCAGTCTCAGAATTGTGATGTCATCACTTATTATTTATGTTGAAATTTTTTTATTGAACAGTATTTGTTGTACATTAACATACGTACATTGTGATCACAAACATCAATCTCAGGAATGAGGTAACAGAAGAACAACAAAAAAAATAGAAAAAAAAACAAGAATAAAAAATAAAAGTAATACATAAAATATCAGTTGTGTGAGTCAATTATTGATAATGTTAGCATCTTTATAACATTTCAGATAAGGGTGTATACATCATGGTTTTATGACTGATGTGGGTGTTGAACACAAAAGTTAGATAAAATATCAAAAACCTATGTAGGATTATGAGTAACTTGGGGCCTCCCCTTTAGAATCCAATAAAACCAAACCTTGTCTACTGCTTCCTTATTATCTAAGATCCAAGATGCCGAATCATACATAGAGTATGTTGCATTGATTTTATTTAAAACCTCCTGCCATACTAAAAAAACAGTTTTCCAATATTTAGCTATGCACGATCTTGTAACCGTGCACAAGATTTTGATAAGTGTGTTAGTCGGTCTATTAAGATTAGGGATTCTGATGTGTAGGAGCGCTTGTGACTGCGTAAGTTGAATCTGTTCATTTAAGATATTACTTAGTAGTAGAGAAAGGTTATCCCAAATTTGCTTAATTTTGTCACATTCCCACCATAAGTGTATATAGGTTCCCAAAACATTACATCCTCTATAGCATAATCTAGTTCCCGTAGGGGACATATGTGCTGTTTGCACTGGGGTCAGGTACCACCTATAGGCCGTCTTAAGTGCGTTTTCCCTTAGGTCTGCGTTTAATAATCCTTTGTCTATTTCCTGCAGATCTTTCTCTATTCCTACGTCTCTTTCCCAATTTAACATTAATTGAGATTTTGCCTGTGTCTGTGAGGATTGTATAGCAGAATATAACCTTGAGACAGTGACGTGCATTCATAGGAGGCAGGTGAGGCAGTGCCTTCCCTGGCCAATGTGGGAATTACAGCCTTTCTTATAAAAAAAATTAAATAAAAAAAAAAATCGTTTTTATTTTTCAATTTTTTTTTCCATCTGAAAAGGTGACCCCCCTACCCCCCCCACCCCTCCATCAAATTCAGTATTTATTGAAATGTATTACTTTAAAAAAAAAAAAAAAAAAAACGTAATATTAAGTAATACATTCATATTGCGCAAGAAGGTAGAGGCCAGCTATCCTTCCATTGCGCAATATGAATGTAATACTGTGCTGTGTTATGGGCCGCTTTAGAGACTGCCACCCAGTGGGGAATAAGAGCTAATGCAGCAGTCTCTCTTGCAGCCCATAACTTCTCCCACCGGAGGATTGACTCTTCAAGCCTCAGGAGCCCTCAGCGGGGAGTAGGGGCAGGACAATAGCGTGCACGGGACTTTACTGGCCATATGCACTGTGGCACACATCTGCAAGCACGCACTGTCAGAGCCTCGCCCTCAGCCTGAGCCTGCATCTAGATGGAAGGTAAGGAGCCGGGAAGGGAACCGGTATTACTTAGGGGAGTGAGGAGCAGAGTGAGTCACCTACAAAACAGAGGGTGGGGCGGGCAGCCGGCCCGGCATCATCACTACTAACAATCACCAAATGAAAAGTGCCCTCACTGGCCTGCCTGTGTGAGAAGTGGCAGAGAGTGCTGCGGACTGCAGTCAGGGGCAGAGCTAGTAGTGGTGAAGCCGGTGCGGTGGATCCGGGGCCTGAGTGTAGCAAGGGGCCCATCAAGTGCTGAAGGGACCTGCATTCACATTTGATACAATATTTAGCTGCACATAAGCACAGAAGTATGGTGGGTGGAGCAAAGCCATGTGTGGGATTGTGTGAGCACGGCTCTCCTAAAGCATGGCTAAGTAAAGTATGCCATTTCCAGACCAGCAGCACTGTCTTCCTCGAACAGCCAGAGTAAGAGATCTCTCCTGCTTTGACCTCCCCCTCCAGCACGGAGCTTTCACTGTCAGTGTCTGAAGTGAGTTCAGAGAGCAAACAAGCAGCAGTGATTTACTCACTGTTCTAGATTATACGGAAGGGGGTTTGTCTGTGAGGGTCTCATACTGTCAGATTACGTTTCCCTTGCTGCTGTGTTTTTGGGGTTTTTTTGCAGCCTGTCTGGTCCATTCTGTAACCTGTCGACTGGAAGTTAATTTGTTTTTCTTTTCTTTTTTTTTTTTTGGGGGGGGAGGGTTGTAAATAAAATTAAAATGTATGATGTATCTGTCAGAAGAAAAAAACAAACACATGCTCATACACATTATGTCATAGAGTCTGATGTGGCTGTTTCCATCTGCCCGGGGTGCTTTCTCTCCACCTGCCAGAGAGCAACAGTTAAAAGCTTTTTTTTATTATTTCTTTTTTTTAAATGCTGGACTTTTTAATGGTGCAGCCAGCAGATGGCACTGACCAACAAGAGGAGCTGCAGTTAGCAAGAGACAGTGAGCATGTGCTTCAGTGTCAGACAGTGGAATGGCTGCTTGTCAATAAGAGGAGGTAAGCCTTTTAGTAGGATTTTTGTTCAGCAGTGTCAATCTGTGTTTGTAAATATGGCAGGGTCCAGGGCTCTGAGCATAACATTAGAGCACTTGGAATGGTGTGAGTGTTAGGAAATAAAGGGTGCAAATAAGAC
>NC_069505.1:506551518-506570896 GCF_027579735.1 Bombina bombina
AAGGTGAACTGGAAAGTTGTTGAATATTACAAGCTCTACAGGAATCATGAAAGTTTAATTATGACTTTAGTGTCCTTTTAAAAGGAACACTAAAGTCAAAATTAAACTTTCGTGATTTCTACATCAGCAGCTCTTACTGAGCATGTGCAAGAGTTCACAGTATATACATATATGAGTCTGATTGGCCGATGGTTGTCACATGATACAGGGGGCCGGCATGCATTTTTTTTATTATGCAAATCTACTTATTTAACTAAGAACTCTGCCCACTACAACCAACTACCCGCACCACCCCCACTCGTAATTCTTGGACTCTACTTAACTCACCTATTGTAACTGCATCTTACACACAGCCATTTTGAACTATGAACATCCACCACAAACACCTAATGTCGCTGAGCTATCTTGACTTTGCTTCCTTTGAAAGGTTTTGGGCGTACATGGTGCCCAGCTCTAGAGTATTTATGCGACAAGCTCTTTGTTCTTTTTGTGGCTGTGTGTCTCAGTTCTGGGCATATATATGGGAATAAAATGGAGTTCAGCTATATCTAAGGATGTATTGGATAAACAGGGTAATGAATTCTGGTGATATATGAGGAGACATAGCTTCGGCAACATATGGTGCAGACATGATGATCAACTTTGGGGTTATATAGAACTGATGTGGCTCTCAGCTCTCTGAGGTTATATAGGACTGACATGGCGCTCAGCTATCTCTAGGGATATATGGTACAGACATGGTGCTCAGCTATCTCTAGGGATATATGGTACAGACATGGTGCTCAGCTCTCTCTAGGGATATATGGTACAGACATGGTGCTCAGGTCTCTCTAGGGATATATGGTACAGACATGGTGCTCGGCTATCTTTAGGGATATATGGTACAGACATGGTGCTCAGCTCTCTCTTGGGATATATGGTACAGACATGGTGCTCAGCTATCTCTAGGGATATATGGTACAGACATGGTGCTCAGCTCTATCTAGGGATATATGGTACAGACATGGTGCTCAGCTCTGTCTAGGGATATATGGTACAGACATGGTGCTCAGCTCTCTCTAGGGATATATGGTACAGACATGGTGCTCAGCTATCTCTAGGGATATATGGTACAGACATGGTGCTCAGCTATCTCTAGGGATATATGGCACAGACATGGTGCTCAGCTCTGTCTAGGGATATATGGTACAGACATGGTGCTCAGCTATCTCTAGGGATATATGGTACAGACATGGTGCTCAGCTATCTCTAGGGATATATGGCACAGACATGGTGCTCGGCTCTCTCTAGGGATATATGGTACAGACATGGTGCTCGGCTCTCTCTAGGGATATATGGTACAGACATGGTGCTCAGCTCTCTCTAGGGATATATGGTACAGACATGGTGCTCAGCTCTCTCTAGGGATATATGGTACAGACATGGTGCTCAGCTCTCTCTAGGGATATATGGTACAGACATGGTGCTCAGCTCTATCTAGGGATATATGGTACAGACATGGTGCTCAGCTCTCTTTAGGGATATATGGTACAGACATGGTGCTCAGGTCTCTCTAGGGATATATGGTACAGACATGGTGCTCGGCTATCTTTAGGGATATATGGTACAGACATGGTGCTCAGCTCTCTCTTGGGATATATGGTACAGACATGGTGCTCAGCTATCTCTAGGGATATATGGTACAGACATGGTGCTCAGCTCTATCTAGGGATATATGGTACAGACATGGTGCTCAGCTCTGTCTAGGGATATATGGTACAGACATGGTGCTCAGCTCTCTCTAGGGATATATGGTACAGACATGGTGCTCAGCTATCTCTAGGGATATATGGTACAGACATGGTGCTCAGCTATCTCTAGGGATATATGGCACAGACATGGTGCTCAGCTCTGTCTAGGGATATATGGTACAGACATGGTGCTCAGCTATCTCTAGGAATATATGGTACAGACATGGTGCTCAGCTATCTCTAGGGATATATGGCACAGACATGGTGCTCGGCTCTCTCTAGGGATATATGGTACAGACATGGTGCTCGGCTCTCTCTAGGGATATATGGTACAGACATGGTGCTCAGCTCTCTCTAGGGATATATGGTACAGACATGGTGCTCAGCTCTCTCTGGGGATATATGGTACAGACATGGTGCTCAGCTCTGTCTAGGGATATATGGTACAGACATGGTGCTCAGCTCTGTCTAGGGATATATGGTACAGACATGGTGCTCAGCTCTCTCTAGGGATATATGGTACAGACATGGTGCTCAGCTATCTCTAGGGATATATGGTACAGACATGGTGCTCAGCTCTATCTAGGGATATATGGTACAGACATGGTGCTCAGCTCTCTCTAGGGATATATGGTACAGACATGGTGCTCAGCTCTCTCTAGGGATATATGGTACAGACATGGTGCTCAGCTCTCTCTGGGGATATATGGTACAGACATGGTGCTCAGCTCTCTCTAGGGATATATGGTACAGACATGGTGCTCGGCTATCTCTAGGGATATATGGTACAGACATGGTGCTCAGCTCTCTCTAGGGATATATGGTACTGACATGGTGCTCAGCTATCTCTAGGGATATATGGTACAGACATGGTGCTCGGCTATCTCTAGGGATATATGGTACAGACATGGTGCTCAGCTCTGTCTAGGGATATATGGTACAGACATGGTGCTCGGCTCTCTCTAGGGATATATGGTACAGACATGGTGCTCAGCTCTGTCTAGGGATATATGGTACAGACATGGTGCTCAGCTCTCTCTCAGGATAAATGGAACAGACATGGTGCTCAGCTATCTCTAGGGATATATGGTACAGACATGGTGCTCAGCTATCTCTAGGGATATATGGCACAGACATGGTGCTCGGCTCTCTCTAGGGATATATGGTACAGACATGGTGCTCTGCTCTCTCTAGGGATATATGGTACAGACATGGTGCTCAGCTCTCTCTAGGGATATATGGTACAGACATGGTGCTCAGCTCTCTCTGGGGATATATGGTACAGACATGGTGCTCAGCTCTGTCTAGGGATATATGGTACAGACATGGTGCTCAGCTCTGTCTAGGGATATATGGTACAGACATGGTGCTCAGCTCTCTCTAGGGATATATGGTACAGACATGGTGCTCAGCTATCTCTAGGGATATATGGTACAGACATGGTGCTCAGCTCTATCTAGGGATATATGGTACAGACATGGTGCTCAGCTCTCTCTAGGGATATATGGTACAGACATGGTGCTCAGCTCTCTCTAGGGATATATGGTACAGACATGGTGCTCAGCTCTCTCTGGGGATATATGGTACAGACATGGTGCTCAGCTCTCTCTAGGGATATATGGTACAGACATGGTGCTCGGCTATCTCTAGGGATATATGGTACAGACATGGTGCTCAGCTCTCTCTAGGGATATATGGTACAGACATGGTGCTCAGCTATCTCTAGGGATATATGGTACAGACATGGTGCTCGGCTATCTCTAGGGATATATGGTACAGACATGGTGCTCAGCTCTGTCTAGGGATATATGGTACAGACATGGTGATCGGCTCTCTCTAGGGATATATGGTACAGACATGGTGCTCAGCTCTCTCTAGGGATATATGGTACAGACATGGTGCTCGGCTCTCTCTAGGGATATATGGTACAGACATGGTGCTCGGCTATCTCTAGGGATATATGGTACAGACATGGTGCTCAGCTCTGTCTAGGGATATATGGTACAGACATGGTGCTCAGCTCTGTCTAGGGATATATGGTACAGACATGGTGCTCAGCTCTCTCTGGGGATATATGGTACAGACATGGTGCTCAGCTCTCTCTAGGGATATATGGTACAGACATGGTGCTCGGCTATCTCTAGGGATATATGGTACAGACATGGTGCTCAGCTCTCTCTGGGGATATATGGTACAGACATGGTGCTCAGCTCTGTCTAGGGATATATGGTACAGACATGGTGCTCAGCTCTCTCTCTCAGGATAAATGGAACAGACATGACACTCAGCTGTGGTGATATATGGAACAGACATGGAGTAAAGGTATTTAGGATATATGGGATAGACATGGTACTAAGCTCTTTTTGAGTATATGTGGGATAAACATGGCATGCAACTCTCTGTGGGGTCTATAGTAAATAAATACTGGACAGCACTGGCATACATGGCACAGAAATGGAGGTTAGCTCTAAGGATATATGGCATAGACATGATGCTGAGCCCTTTGGTGACAAATATGGGGCACAGCTGCCTCTGTGGATATATGGTGCATACATGACGCTCATATCTCTCTGGGGATGTACGAAACAGATATAATTCCAAGTTCTCCAAGAGAATATGGCGCAAACATGGTGCTAAGCTCTGTGGGCACATTTGGTGCAGTTGTGGTGCTCAACTCTCACCTTTCTTCCTCCCTTCACTCATCAACTCACCACCTAATTCTCACATTTCTCCCTTACTTAATTTCTCCCACACCTACTCTCTTATTGGTTACTCTTTTTTTTCTTCTTCATTTTTTGACTAATTATCTATTTTCACTCTTCTTTCTCTTTCCCCACCTGCACACATCTATCCTTATAATCTATCTCCTAACTATATTGCCATTTCAGTTTCTGTCTCACCTTCTTTCTGATATGCTTTATTAATTGTATTTGTTTCTCTTTCCTTATTGTTTTACCTTTCTTGCCCATCTACCCCAAGATCTGTTGTAACCCCCCCCCCCCCAATCCTCACCTCTGTATTCCTCTCTTTTCTCTATCCTTCCTGTCCTTTCTCACAATTTGTATCATCTCTCTCTCATATATATATATCTCCCTTCTTCTCTCCACATTATCTTCTCTGTATCATTTCCCTCATTGTCTCTCTTTCTCTTCTCTCTTTCTCCCTCTATCTGCTTTTCTCAGTATCTCTCTCCTCTCTGTCTTTTTCTGTTTCCCTCTCTTGTTATTTCTTCCACTCTGTCTTGTTCTCTTTTTCTTTGTCTCTTTCTTTCCTTCTCTTATTGTCTCTCTTCTGACTATCCTTTTCCCTTTATCGCCTCTCCTCTAGTCTCTGCTCTCCCCCCTCTCTCCTCTGTTTCGTTCTCCCTCCCCCTCCCTGTTCTTGGCTTTTGACTGACTTGTTTTGCACACTATGCTGAGATTAGCTAACTCTCTCCTCCCCCCCTTGGACTTCACCCTTTGAGATGAGCTCATAGCCGCAGGAGGGGCTGGTGATGTAGGTGTGTAAAAGCCATATAAATCCGCACTGAGAGAGCAGTTCAGTATTGCTCTCAGCCTACTGGGGATCCACAAGATTCTGATTGCTTGGGGGAAACAACAATGTCCTCTATGTTGGATATACAGACACTTTATCAGGTAAGCCTCACAGCGACTGAGACCCCCACTTCCTAAAACTTTTGTGGTGTATAGAGACATACATGAAAGGTGACCTCTGAAGGGAGTAGATTGTTGTTGTCTACTAGAAAAAGGAGATAATCAGGAAATACAGAAGGAGGGGAGATCTGAAGATAGGGACTGGGGCACAATAGTCGTAGATGTTTATAGAAATAATCATATAATACAAATATATCAGCCAAAGACTACAGCTGTTACTGCTGCTTTAAAATGACTGTGTGTTTCACAATGTATTCACTTGATATCTTATTATAAGTTAAAGACAAAAGGTAGGGTTTTCTATACAATGTTTTTAATTGATTTATGATTAAATTGTGCGTTTTATAGAATATTTTAATAGTGATATAGGCTGTATCAAGTTTTACTGCTCAGGGAACTTTTTTATGTATATCATCATAGTTTGTGTGTAAATTTAGAAACAGTAAATATGATTTTACAACTGTGTTCAGAGGTACATTAAAGTAGGCCTGATCTGCAAGGAAGGTTGGTGGTATACAGAGAGCTGAGAGGGTCTTAAGCGATAGAGATCTGGATATTGGAGAGATACCAGAGGTTTGACAAAGTAAGTTGTTGAAGGGGAAAGAAAAGTTTTTGGGACCGAGATATAGTTAAGGTGACTAATGGGTATGAATCCAATGAGACAGGCTTCTTGCATACAGGTGAAGGCTGAAAGGAAAGAGGGATAGTGGGTATTAAAGGGCCCATATATATGTAAGAATAACATACTGTCTGTCTTGGTTTTATTGTAGCGTAACTGTAGTAGGGTAAATAGAGGGGGACCAGAAGGTCAAAGTGTGTTGACAGAGAAGAAATCAAGGGAGAGGAAAGAACGATAAAATCAAGGAGAAGGGCAGTGTGGATTTAAGAACGAGGTGGATGGAGTAGCTTTAGAGATTTTGTTTGATATAGACTGAGCTGAGCATGTTGAGGGAGAGTGAGAGGGTTATATAGAAGTAGGGAGGAGTATATAAAGGACACAGAGGACAGTAAGGGCTGTTGAAGGATAGAAAGGAGGGTGGGGAAGAATTCTATAGAGAGGAAGTGATATGGGGAGGGGGGGGAGAGGAATTTAAGTGGATGAAATGTGTAAAGGGAAGAATCTGGAGGGATACTGTGTGTAGTGAGAGAGAATTGTTGAAGGAATATAAAACAAGTGGAAGAATGAGAATGGAAGACGAGAGAATGTACAGAGGGGTCAGCTGGTGAAGAAATATATAGTTGAAAAGAAAGTGTATAGAGGGGAAATTGATTGTGTTTAAAGGAGGATATCTGAAAGCAGAGGGTCCAGTATATCTGGGAACATGACTTCTAAGTTCTGAGATTTCCCCTGTCAAGCAAATGTTTCTATATCTGGATTTGACAGGTTACTTAATTTAGAGTAGTGATTAGTTCTGTTTGCTTGTGAGTTAGGCTTCATTGTTTACAAGACTTTGACATCTCAGTTTCAGCCTCTTGAGTTTGTGTTGCTAAGGTAATGTTTTTGAGGACAGCTGAGTGACGTGACAACTTCAAGCTCTCTGTAGAACTTGACAGACTTCATTCCCCGGCCCTGCATGTTTGTGTCTTCCTGTCACCCATTCTTTGAGTTCTTTTTCTGTTATTTTGCTACCTCTTGTCCTGGTATCAAATACCTCAATAATTCTGATCTTTAACTTTTCCTCAACTTACAGAACCTGCGAAACTTGAGCCTTTCAGAAGACTGTGATTCTTCAATAGACAGAAACTTTCTTAACACTCAGCGGCGACATTCCTGTGTTGCTGACCTTCAAGATGAACTTCGCGGTGGAACTCAGAACACATGGGCTCCAGATCTTCCTCGAGCCCCCTTCAGAGCCGATCGTTCCATTAGTCTGACTGAGGGTTCCCGCACTTCATATCCCCCTCCTCCACCTGGCTTCCCTCCATTGAAGAACGCCTTACCTGCTTTACCCACCCTATCCCCACGGTACAAGACAGAGCTCTGCCGCACTTTCTCTGAGACTGGGTCCTGCAAATATGGTGTAAAATGCCAGTTTGCTCATGGGAAATCAGAACTAAGAGAACCAAATCGTCATCCCAAATACAAGACGGAGCTTTGCCACAAATACTACATATATGGGGAATGTCCATATGGGTCCCGTTGCAACTTCATTCACCATCCTGCCGAACAAGGAATGACCCAACAACTCCTTCGTCAAAGCTTAAGCTATAGTGGAGTGCCAACTAGGAGGGGGTCTCCTCCACCGTCAAGTTTTCCTGATCCAAATGCCTTTTCAAGAGCCCCCTCTGTTTCTCCACCTCCTTCAACTGAGCTTCTCTTTTGTCCAGCACCATCTGAGCCCAGAAGCCATGTCTCTTCCTTGAGAGCATCAGATTCTTGTTCACGGTGCTGCTCTTGCCGCTGCTCTCGGGCTGGGACACTTCCCCATGACCCTTTTTCTAATCAACTTATTATACGCTCTCCCTCCTCTAACTCACTACCTGAAGCTGATTGCTATAGCAGTGGATCTGAGTCTCCTGTGTTTGAACTTTCCTGCTCAGTGGTTCCTACCTCCAACAAGAGGTTGCCCATCTTCAACCGCCTCTCTGTGTCTGATTGAGGTGTGGGTCTCCACCATGTCATCCATAGCAGGACTTATGGGAGGTACATGGCCACATCATGCATCTACCAAAGTGAGAAGTTGGCCAAACCTGTGATCTATACCAGCACTATTATAGTGTCCTTAACAATCATCAAGGCACCTGTGGAGATTTTTCACCAGCAAATGGCTTCAGGGATTTACCCAGAGTGCCTTGTATTGAACCTCAGGGTTTTTGTGGGGTGGGCTTAGGGGAGGTTGGGAGGGGTTGGGTATTCTCAACTAGCATTTTATCTCCTGCTTTCCATCAGAGGTTTAACCCTTCTATCCCCCTTACACAGCTATTGCTTTTTGCACATTCATAATTACCCCTTATTTTTAACCCATTAAGGTTAAATAATTGGAGAGGGTTATTGTGTGTATCTTTTTTTTCTTTCTTTACTTGTATATGGGTCTCTCCTTCCCTGTCCTATAAAGGAGGGGTCCTAACTTATGTAGCATTACAAGGTACCACAGGGTGCCGAGCGCTTAGTCTCATAGTTCTGGCTGGCTCCAAAACTTTATGGATGGGACTAGTCGCAGGACCTGTGCGCTCCTTGGATTCTGTTCATACACTTGTAAACCCCAAAATCTTTATATATTCTGTATTTGGAAGACATCCTGCAATGCATTGACATGGGACCAATTCCCTGTGTTGTGTATACATATCTTTTTTTATATTTACAATATAGGGTACACTTCTCTGTATTACACAAATACACCTCTGGCACCAAGTCCTATTACAGATTGGACTCCAGTAATGCATTGCAGGGTCACTACAATAACAGAAGCTTAATACCTCAGGGGATACCTGTAACACTGCCCAGTCTGTGCTGGCAAACAAAGAGTTAAATCCAGGGGGCCGGGCAAAGAATCACAAAATCTGAAACTAATAATTACCGTGATTTCTGTAATCCCATAGAGTGCTTGTTTTAACATGTAATAATATATTTATGTTGCTGTATTTATTTAGTATAAATGAATTTTATATATATATATATATATTTATCTTTTTGTATTGCAAATAATATATATTTGACATTATTTGAATTAAGATTGTATTGATTGGCCGGGGCCACTAAGCCTGTAATAAAGATATTTACATAATATATTGTTGTGGTTTTAATTCTTCTGCACTACAAGTTCGGCAGCAGAGCTTATACTCATGTTATTGAAAGTGACACCCAGAAAGAACATATACATTTTTAGCTTAAAGGGATAGTCTAGTCAAAATTAAACTTTCATGATTCAGATAGAGAATGCAATTTAAGCAACTTTCTAATTTACTCCTATTATCAAATTTTCTTCATTCTCTTGCTATCTTTATTTGAATGTAAAGCTTAGAAGCCGGCCCATTTTTGGTTCAGAACCAGGGTAGCGCTTGCTGATTGGTGGCTACATTTAGACACCAATCAGAAAGTGCTACCCAGACCCTGAACCAAAAATGGGCCGGCTCTATGCTTACATTCTTGCTTTTTCAAATAAAGATACCAAGAGAACGATGAAAAATTGATAATAGGAGCAAATTAGAAAGTTTCTTAAAATTGCTGCTCTATCTGAATCATGAAAGCTTCATTTTGATTAGACTATTCCTTTAAAGGGACACTGAACCCAAATTTTTTCTTTCGTGATTCAGATAGAGCGTGACATTTTAAGCAACTTTCTAATTTACTTCTATTATCAAATTTTCTCATTCTCTTGGTATCTTTATCTGAAATGCAAGAATGTAAGTTTAGATGCCGGCCCATTTCTGGTGAACAACCTGGGTTGTCCTCGCTGATTGGTGGATACATTCATCCACCAATAAAAAAAGTGCTGTCCAGAGTCATGAACCAAAAAAAAAAACCTTAGATGCCTTCTTTTTCAAATAAAGATAGCAAGAGAACAAAGAAACATTTTTTTATAAAGTTGCTTAAAATTGCATGCTCTATCTAAATCACGAAAGAAAAAAATTGTTTTCAGTGTCCCTTTAAAGATACACAAAATTAGTTTGATTTAATTGCTATGTTGCATCACATTTGGAAGGCATTTTAAAACTTAAAGGGACATTAAATATAAAATAAATTTCATGCACCTCTCTATAATTACGGGTGTGGGCATTTCGGAACTTAGGTTTCACTGCAAGTATCTGAAGAAGAGTTGCTGCACATGCACAAACATGTCAGCACTGTTATGAAGACGAGCTTAGATTTCAAAATGGTGGCACCAATGATTAAAGGTATGCCGAAAATAACCTAAATACTATGCTTGTAAAACACCTGTCCTCAGACCTCCCCAACAGTCCATGTTTTCTGGATTACCTTGGATGAGAGCAGGTGAAATAACCATGTTTACTAATCAGCTGATTGTGTCACCTGTGCTCTAGTTCAGATATCCTCAAGATGTGGCCTGTTAGGGGTCCCGAGGACAGGTTTGAAAACCAGTGTTGTAAAATGTATTACAAAATGAGCGCTAATTTATCGTGCACCCTCAAACGGGCAAATGTGCCTGTTTGTGGGAGTGTGATAAATAACCAGTGGTTGGTTATTGCTACCCCGAGCTTGCGGTAGCAATTAGTGCTTATAAAGTGAACCAGAGATCAGATCTCTGGTTAATTTTATAAATGTGCCCCAACTGCCCCCAAAATACTGTGTAGTGTACTTTATTAAAAAATAAAAATTGTATCATTTTTGTGTTAGAAGAAAAAAAACGTCACATTGCGGTCTACGGGAACTGTGTGTTCCCAGTAAATATATACTGTATGTATATATATATTTATGTGTTAATATGTGTGTGTGTATATATACATATATATAAATATATATATTTGCTGCCATTGCTGCGCTATTTACCCCCTTCGCTGTGCTTAGGTTCTGATGCCGTCTCTGACGGCATCAGAACGAGGCTCCCGTTGGTCACGTTTGCACTGCGCTTAACTCGTAATACCAGCGCACATAAGCGAGCACTGGGATTACTCAGTGGAGCGCCAATATCGCTTGCGTGCAAGCAATATTTAGCGCTCTACTTCTAATCTGGCCCTTAGTGTTTAATGTCCATTTAAACCCTTTTGCTTCCATAGCAATGAAGTGCAACCAGCTTTGGCAGCTAAAGGGTTAATATAACAATGTTGACAGTAGAAATATATTTCAATACACACTACACTGAGGGCAGACTGGTATGGCAGATGCTTTTTAAAGGGACACAAAACAGTGCTCCTTTAGTAGAAAAATATGTTAAAGGGATATGAAACCCAATTTTTTTTTTCATGATTTAGATAGAGCATCTGATTTTACGCAACTTCTCAATTTACTTCTATTATCCAATTTGTTTTATTCTTTTTGTATCCTTTGTTGAAAAGGTTACCTAGGTAGCCTGAGCCTCAACAGCTGCTGATTGGTGGCTGCAGATATATGTCTGATGTTACTGGCTCACTCCATTCGTTCAGTTAGCTCCCAGTAGTGCATTGCTGCTTCTTCAACAAAGAATACTAAGAGAATAAAGAAAAATAGATAATAGAATAAATTGGAAGGCTGTTTAAAATTGTTTAAAATTGTATTCTCTATCTGAATCATGAAATAAACATTTTGGGTTTCATCTCCCTTTAAATCAAAGTAGACATAAAAATAAACAGATTGTGTTAAAAAAAGCAAAGACTGGCTTGTTTTCTTGCCAAATGAGCAACTGCTTACAGTTAGATTACAGAGGAGACATTACAGAACGTAGGTTCTACTGTCACATGACTTTTGCAGCAAAAGTCCTCTACTGAGCATGGGCAATAAACTGATTGCAGCTGTATTAGATCTCTCCTAGCAATATTTCAAAGGAAAAACTGTTACTTTGGCTCATGTAGAGACCACAGCCCTCTTGTAGGGCTGTAACAGGAAGTAATAAAACCTTGCACAAAATGAAGTTTAAGGAACAAAAGTTAACATCCTTTGAAAATGATGAATGATACATATTGCAATGATTTCTATTTTATATATATATATATATATATATATATATATATATATATATATATATATATATATATATACACATACGTACATATATACATATATATACACACATACATATATATACACACACACACATATTTATACATATACATATATATATATATATATATATATATACACATACATACATATATATATACACACACACATATTTATACATATACATATATATATATATATATATATATACACACACATACATATATATACACACACACACACATATTTATACATATACATATATATATATATATATATATATATATATACACATACATACATATATATATACACACACACATATTTATACATATACATATATATATATATATATATATATATACACACACATACATATATATACACATACATATATATACACACACACACATATTTATACATATATATATATATATATATATATATGGCGCTCACCTAACCGGCAACTTCAAACCAGGAGCCGACACTAACTCAGCTTGCTTCCTCGCCTGCAATATTTGGAGACAGTAACCGACAGCAAGGATACACTGTGGAAATACGTCTCATGTTATAAGAGTATTGGTCCGTTGCTTTATTGTCGGTCCTCCATGAAGTATGAGCGGTGAGAAAATATTGAGATATAATGCAATGCGAGTACCGTTTGTCCTACACTGAATAGTGTTTCACCATCTACAGCTGTGCTTGAGCGTGTTTTATACACTAAGTGCTCGAAGTGATACAAATGGTGTTGTTCCGGTCTGTGATTTAACCGAGGACTGCTATATGCAACATTGTTTCTTTTCCTCTCCTTATTGCAAATTGCATATGTCAATTGGATATAAATAAGAGGACTGTTGCAGTTTGGCTGTTTGGAAGCTATGTGAGCGCCTTTTAACACTCAGGGCTAGATTTATTAAGCCCTTACGGAAGCAAGTTCTCACAAGAACTTCACCAGACCGCTGCTTCCCTAAACTCTTCGCCACCTCTGAACTGGCGAAATTCAATCTCCTCGGTCGAGTCCGACCAAGGAGATTGACAGCTCCTGCCCGCGCGTGATTGGTTGTGCGCGGGCAGGGGGCGGGATTGCGCTCGTGTGCAATGTTAATTACCTACGGGTAATTTCGCCCCGCCACAGGCGACCTGAGGCGTACAGGGGCGCGTATACGTGCCCCTGTACGCCTCAGCTATGATAAATCTAGCTCACTTAAATTTTGCTCTTGGTTCACGGATTTAAAGGGACATAAGGCTCTTTACTTTGAATGTTGCTGTAACTGTTGTCATTTATTGTATGTTATCACATGTTGTTTGCACTTGTGAGGGGTTAAGGGAGTCTGTTTAACGACTGACATTAAGATTGAATAAACGCTTTTTCTTGAATGAGGATTTAAGTGTGCAACCTTGTCATTCTCTGACACCCACGTATATTTGTGGTTGTCTTCTCTCTTTTTTCTTTTGCAAATTAATAGTATATGACTGTCTGCACCTAGAATAAATCCTGGGATAAGTGTGCACACAATCTTTTTTACATATATATATATTAGGGCTGGGCGATATGGGGGGGGGAGAAACGCGATTGCGATTTAATCGCGATTTTATGAAAAATTACTATAACACCTTAATTTAATGTATGAGTGTAATGTACACATACATTACACAGACACAGTACACCCATTTACACAGACACAGTGCACAGATTTAGACATACATATACATTACACAGACACAGTACACACATTCATATACATTACACAGACACAGTACACACATTTACACATACATTACACAGACACAGTACACCCATTTACACAGACACAGTGCACAGATTTAGACATACATATACATTACACAGACACAGTACACACATACATATACATTACACAGACACAGTACACACATTCACATACATTACACAGACACAGTACACACATACATATACATTACACAGACACAGTACACACATACATATACATTACACAGACACACATACATATACATTACACAGACACACATACATATACATTACACAGACACACATACATATACATTACACAGACACAGTACACACATACATATACATTATACAGACACAGTACACACATACATATACATTACACAGACACACATACATTATACAGTCACGGTACATACATTTACACATGCATATACATTACACAGACATTATACAGACACAGTGCACACATTTACACATACATATACATTGCACTGATACAGTACACACATTCATATACATTACACAGACACAGTACACACATTTACACATACATTACACAGACACAGTACACCCATTTACACAGACACAGTGCACAGATTTATACATACATATACATTACACAGACACACATACATTACACAGACACAGTACACACATATACATTGCACTGACACAGTACACACATTCACATACATTACACAGACACAGTACACACATACATATACATTATACAGACACAGTACACACATACATATACATTACACAGACACACATACATTATACAGTCACGGTACATACATTTACACATGCATATACATTACACAGACATTATACAGACACAGTGCACACATTTACACATACATATACATTGCACTGATACAGTACACACATTCATATACATTACACAGACACAGTACACACATTTACACATACATTACACAGACACAGTACACCCATTTACACAGACACAGTGCACAGATTTATACATACATATACATTACACAGACACACATACATTACACAGACACAGTACACACATATACATTGCACTGACACAGTACACACATTCACATACATTACACAGACACAGTACACACATTTACACATACATTACACAGACACAGTACACCCATTTACACAGACACACATTTATACATATATATATATACATTACACAGACACAGTACACATTTACACATATACATTGCACAGACACAGTACACACATTACACATACATATAGATTGCACAGACACAGTACACATTACATTTACACATACATATACATTACACACATTTACACATATATTACACATACATTACACAGACACAGTACACACATTTACACATACAGTACATATACATCACACAGACACAGTAGTCACAGTGTCACAGTTAGTGACACTATAGAACTTATAGAGGGACATTGTATGTGTAAGTGAGGAGCACTTGATGTGTTAGAGGAGCACTTGATGTGTTAGTAACACTATAGAACTTCTAGAGGGACATTTTATATGTTAGTGACACTATAGCAGTTATAGAGGGGAAATTGATGTGTTAGTGACGCTATAGGGGTTATAGAGAGACATTTGATGTGTTAGTGACACTATAGGAGTTATAGAGGTGCACTTGATGTGTTAGTGACACTATAGAACTTATAGAGGGACATTTTATATGTTAGTGACACTATAGCAGTTATAGAGGGGGAATTGATGTGTTAGTGACACTATAGGAGTTATAGAGGTACATTTGAAGTGTCAGTGGCACTATAGGAGTTATAGAGGGACACTTGATGTGTTAGTGACACTATAGGGGTTATAGAGGGGCATTTTATATGTCAGTGACACTATAGCAGTTATAGAGGGGCACTTGATGTGTTAGTGACACTATAGAAGAGAAAAGAGACGTTTTATTGTCATTTGCTCGCTCAGTGTATTGGAAACTTTATCATGCAGAAGTCATAATCTCCTATCCTAGGGGTGTTTTGCTGTACTTTGTTCTGCACATATGACTGTTACATTAGTTTGTCCCTGAGGGAAAATGAGATCATTGCAAGTTCATATATACTAGCGCATGACAACAGATCAAAGCTATACCCCCACACACACATACACGTATCAGTCTCTCCCAAGATCACTCACTCTTCTCAGACAAACCATCTAGTTACCCCCACCACCACCACCACTGTTGTCTGACCCCAACCTCAATCTCATAATATATCTCAGTAACATTAGCTGTTACTTCCTCTGTTCACATCAACATACTGCACTCCCCCCCCACCCCCACAACATATCTTAAACTTGTGCTTCATTTTCATTATTTTGTCTGTGGTGTGTTTGTGTTACTATGAAACATATGTTGTGTTGTTTTTGTATTACTGGCTGTGTTATGTTGGTTTTCTATTTCTGACTGTGTTGTGTTGGTATCATTGTTGTAGTTTGGTTTTGCTGCCTGTGTTGTGTTACTTTGGTTTTGCATACTGTGTTGTATTAGTTTTGTATTGATGACTGTGTTGTGTTACTTTGGTTTTGCAGACTGTGTTGTATTAGTTTTGTATTGATGACTGTGTTGTGTTACTTTGGTTTTGCAGACTGTGTTGTATTAGTTTTGTGCTGTGTTATGTTGGTTTTGCTATACCGACCTTGTAGTGTTATGCTTGTTTTGCTGCCTGTGTTGTGTAATGTTTGTTTTGCTGCCTATGTTGTTTTGGTTTTGCTATACTGACTATGTTGTGTTGTTTTTGTATTGCTGCCTGTGTTGTGTTGGTTTTGTATTGCTGACTGTGTTGTGTTACTTTGGTTTTGCAGACTGTGTTGTATTGGTTTTATATTGTTGCCTGTGTTGTGTTATATTTATTTTGCTGCCTGTGTTGTGTTATGTTTGTCTTGTTGCCTGTGTTGTGTTATGTTTGTTTTGGTGCCTGTGTTGTGTAGGTTTTGCTATACTAACTGTGTTGTGTTGGTTTTGTATTGCTGCCTGTGTTGTGTTGGTTTTGTATTGCTGACTGTGGTGTATTGTTTTTATATTGTTGCCTGTGTTGTGTTATGTTTTTTTGCTGACTGTATTGTATTGGGCTTGTTTTGCTGCTTGTGTTATGTTGGTTTTGTATTGATGACTTTGTTCAGTTGGATTTCATTTGCTTCTTGTGTTGAAATAAGTTGTGTTGTTTGGCTATGCTTCCTGTGTTTGTTTTGCTGCCTGTGTTCAATTGGTTTTGCTATACTTAGTGTCTTGTGTTGCTTTGGTATTGTTGACTGTGCTGTATTAGCTTTGTATTGAGGACTGTGTTGTGTTGGGTTTGTTTTGCTTCCTATGTTGTGTTGGTTTTATATTGCTGAATATGTTCAGTTGGTTTCACTTTGCTTCCTGTATTGTGTTGATTTTCTTTGATACTTATATTGTGTTGGATTTGCTTTGCTACCTATATTGTGTTCCTTTTACCATGCTTCCTGTGTTGTGTTGGTTTTACTGACTGTGTTGTGTTGGTTTTGTTTTACTGTTTTACCCCCACACACACATACGTATCAGTCTCTCCCCAGATCACTCACTCTTCTCAGACAAACCATTTAGTTACCCCCACCACCACCACTGTTGTCTGACCCCAACCTCAATCTCATAATATATCTCAGTAACATTAGCTGTTACTTCCTCTGTTCACATCAACATACTGCACTTCACCCCCCCCCCCCCCCACAACATATCTTAAACTTGTGCTTAATTTAAATTATTTTGTCTGTGGTGTGTTTGTGTTACTATGTGTTTGTGTTACATATGTTGTGTTGTTTTTGTATTACTGACTGTGTTATGTTGGTTTTCTATTGCTGACTGTGTTGTGTTGGTATCATTGTAGTTTGGTTTTGCTGCCTGTGTTGTGTTACTTTGGTTTTGCACACTGTGTTGTATTAGTTTTGTATTGATGACCGTGTTGTGTTACTTTGGTTTTGCAGACTGTGTTGTATTAGTTTTGTATTGATGACTGTGCAATGTTTGTTTTGCTGCCTATGTTGTGTTGGTTTTGCTATACTGACTATGTTGTGTTGGTTTTGTATTGTTGCCTGTGTTGTGTTGGTTTTGTATTGCTGACTGTGTTGTGTTACTTTGGTTTTGCAGACTGTGTTGTATTGGTAGCATGTTTTGTTTTACTGACTGTGTTGTGTTGGTTTTGTTTTGCTACCTATATTGTGTTCCTTTTGCCATGCTTCCTGTGTTGTGTTGGTTTTGTTTTACTGACTGTGTTGTGTTGGTTTTGTTTTGCTACCTATATTGTGTTCCTTTTGCAATGCTTACTGTGTTGTGTTGGTTTTGTTTTACTGACTGTGTTGGATTTGTTTTGCTACCTATATTGTGTTCCTTTTGCCATGCTTCTTGTGTTGTGTTGGTTTTGTTTTAGTGACTATGTTGTGTTGGTTTTGTTTTACTGACTGTGTTGGTTTTGTTTTGCTACCTATATTGTGTTACCTTTGTTATGCTTCCTGTGTTGGTTTGGTTTGCTCACTCTGTTGTGTTGGTTTTGTTTTTCCTTCCTGTTCTGTGTTACTTTTGTTTTGTTTCCTATATTGTGTTCCATTTGCCATGCTTCCTATGTTGTGTTGGTTTTTTTTTACTGACTGTGATGTGCTGGTTTTGTTTTACTGACTGTGTTGTGTTGGTTTTGTTTTACAGACTGTGTTGGTGTTGTTTTGCAACCTATGATGTGTTGGTTTCATAATGCTGACTGTGTTGTGTTGGTTTTGTTTTACAACCTATGTTGTATTGCTTTTTCTATGTGCCTGTGTTGTATTGGTTTAATAATGCTGACTGTATTGTGTTGTGTTGGTTTTGCTATTATGTCTATATTGTTTTGGTTTTCCTACGCTGCCTGTTTTTATTGCTTCTGTTATGCTGACTGTGTTTTGTTTTTCTTCTATTCATTTTATTACTTGATTTGCTTGGTTACTTGCATTAGCAGTTGCATAAGTTGTGTTTGTCTTCTATTGGTCATTTTGTCTCTAACGACCTATAATGTAAGAACGTCTTCTGTTTGTTCTATTCGTACAAGTGCTGACTGCTTGTGTTAATATTTATACTGTTCAGTTTTTGTGTGTGCTTAATTTCTTATTCTACGATTTTGTTTTATCCAATGCCTTTTATGTTAAAGCTTGAGTTTTGAGTTCGCATGATTGTACATTGTATATATTGGTTGCAATATCTGTATTTCCTATTTTGCTTCATGTGGTTGTGATAAAAATAGTATTAGATGCAAATGTTCTGCTTGTAATAGTGTTGGGAGTGTTTGTAATTTTTACATTGCATTGCTTGCTTGATGTGTGTTTTTTTTTAAATTTATTGTTTATTCAACTGTACAAGAAGTTAATTTTAAATCTTTTTTATAGTGGTCTCTGTGTAGTAGTAGTTCTCTATGTTCTTTTATATTTTTGTTAAATGTTTTTTAAGTTTTTTATTTATTTATAATAAACAGTGTTGACATTTTATATCATCATACAGTACAACATCAAGCTGAATATTTAAACAGCTTGAAAAGTATAATACAGAGCATATTTACCAAAATATAAACATACCATCATCCTAATAATATGCAACTTTATATATTTCTACTGGGAATTAAAAGAATTCCCGTTATTACTATGAAACACACCGTTATTTTCCAAAATTAAATAACATAACATAAA